>NC_136527.1:169503087-169508087 GCF_053919585.1 Euprymna scolopes
ACCTAAACTTTATTTATCTATTCTGTACTTTCACCTGACAAAAAATAGGATGAATTTGAATTCAACCCAAAACTCCTATTTAAGAAATAACACGGTTTGTAAACCGCACAAGTTCTGAAGGAAAGTTAGCATTTTCTTTTTTTCATCGAATTATACAGAAAAAAAACAACAAAAAAAGAATGGCAACCTAAAAATCTGATTTAGCTTTCAAATCTGAACTTCTTCTGCATGTACTGAAGAAAGAGGTAGTATTTTTTTTTACAGAAATTAATGGCGGCATCGTATGAAAAACAATTAATTCAGGAATATATATATATAAAATACTGTATTACTATGAGGTGTTAAAAGTATATTACGAATTTTTTAATCTAAAAATTACTGTTTATGAAAATATAGATTTAATAATTAATTATATAAATTGAAACAATTTGTTAAATTAAAATAATAGTGTTATTATTTAACATAAGTAAACAGGGGATTATTTAACCATTTTTACTTTCATATTATTATTAAACATAGCTAAATATAAGTAAACATGGGATTTATTCAACCATTTTTACTTTCATCTAACAAATACTGTAAAGTTGAATTTAACCTAAAATATCTAAGAAGTGGCACGATTCATAAACTGCAGAAGTTCCGAAGGAAAAGTTTGTTAATTTTTCATTATTTTTCATCTGAAAATCGAAATATTGAACATTAAGTAAAACCAATTGTACCTAATTTGTCAGGTCGCAGTAATAAACATATCCAAAAAATTACGAAAAACGGTGAGGTAGAAAATTACTTATTAAATTAACTAGCCGGACCTGTGGAAATTCCAGAAGGGATACATTTAAATGTAATGTATTGATGTTGGAATTCTGTAGATGTTCAGCGTAAATGGAGATGCTTTGGTATTGTAGCTCGTTTGTTAACACTGCAAAAGTATCTATCTAAGCTAGCAGAGACGCCCGGCCGTAAAATATGCTTAAATATATTTTAATTCTTGCAGATTTCGTATATAGTATTATAGAGTTGATGTTCTATGCAAATAAAGAAAAACATTACGAATCAATTTTCTAAATTGAAATAATAACGTTATTTGTATAAAAAAATCAGAAGACGGGACGTCATTTAACTATATTGTACTTTCATCTAACAATAAATGCAAGAACCTAAAAAAGGCCAAATTTGACATCAAAAAGGCCAATCATTGCAGCCTTAGAAAGGCCAACATTTCAAAACAAGATGGCAGACTCGATTGTTTTACATTTAATCTAATAAATAAATGTTGAAAAAACATTTTTTTCGGGTTTTATTTCAACCTTAGGGTCTAATAATGTTTTATATACAACAATTTTTATGAATGTTTGTCTGTCAAATAATTTACGCCGCTGAAATACACATTTGCTCAATTAATACTATGAATTTTCGACTCCTACCTAAAAAATAACCGGTTCGTAAACTGCAGAAGTTTAAACGAAAAAGTTTGTTTAAAAAAATTTCCATCTGAAATATATATATATATATATATATATATATTATTTTTGTCTTTTAAATATTTTTATTTTGTTCAACAGATTTTTTTTTTATCGAATGGTCACTAATCTACCAGATTATTCAAAATAAATCAAAAATCAATATTTAACATTTTTAAGGTGAGATCCGTTTTTTTAATACAATGTTCTAGTCAATACATACGCCATTTTGGAAGCATCGACATTTTTGTCCAAATTTAGCCTTTTATTGGCAGGTTCTTAAGGCCAAACAGCTTTTTAAAAACGTTGGAACTTCTACAATATAGAACGAAATTTTGTAGTCAATCAATGGAGTTTTCAGATAAAAAGATAATGTTTTTTTTGTTTGTTTTTTTGTCAGTTTTAATAAATTACAATGGTAGCTTTAAAATTATGCAGTCGAAATTACCTGAATATCAATGACCTATAAAAAAAACAACTTTAATTTTGTTAGCAGGTGAAAATTGCGGCCATCTTGTTTAAATCTAACATAAAAAATACCTATTTTTTTTTTAAATGTGGGTGCTAATGCAGTGATCCGCGCTATTTTTTAAATCGTATTTCCACGTTTAGTTAAAGTTTTATGTTTTTTAATTCAATTGTAAGGTACAGAATAGGTACAAAAGAACCTCCCCTCCCCATGTTAAGAATGGCTTTTAAAATATTATTTCAGAATGGATCACTCTCTGCATAAGTACCGAAATTTATGATCGTTTTCATCAACTTTTTTGTATTATTTTCTTTGTCTACCTTCTGGGACACTATGTTGGGATTTGGGCAGCAAGATGTCGGTTCACGGTACACTTGAACTTCTGCATGTCAGTACAGTTGGGGAAGCAGGGACCTGCAATGGAATTCCAGAGTCTAGCAGTTATCGGGAAGACACTACTGGAGTAGAAAGATCTTTTACATCTAGGGATCTCTGCTGTGTGGAGATGGGATTTAGCTGCCTGTCGGGTTTGTCGAGGGTGTCTACGTCGTGGGGGCACTAGTTTCTGCAGTTCGTCAGAGCATTCACCATTAAAATACTTGTAGAACAGGCAGAGGGATGCAACGTTTCGTCGATGGGACAGAGGCTGAAGCTTTGATGCCAGTTCAAGGCCTATCAGATTGGTGACTGTCTTTTGAACCTTGTCTTGGAGCAAGAGACAAGCAGCAGATGCACCAGCCCAAATGTGACAGCAATACTCCATACATGGGCGAATGGTGGTCTTATAGAGGTACAGGATACTTTCAGGTGTCAGTAGTTTTCTAGCACGGTAGAGAGAGCCTACCTTCTTTGCAGCGACCCTGGCAATGTTTTCAGTATAATTTTTCAACTCATGTTTCCTGTAAACGTTAGGCCAAGAAGTTTGAAAGATGTACTCTCAGACCGGGAGTTACTGGTCATTGCTATTGGTGGCAGAGAAGGTTTCTTGTAATTATTGAAGAAAACCAGTTTAGTCTTGGCAGCATTGAATGTGACCATCCATTTTTGTCCCCATTCCACTACCGATTGGAGGGAGCTAATGCAGTGATCTGCGCTATTTTTTAAATCGTATTTCCACGTTTAATTAAAGTTTTATGATATGTTTTTTTATTCAATTGTGTTAGGTAAAGAATAGGTACAAAACAACCTTCCCTACCCATGTTAAGAATGGCTTTTTAAATAATAACTTTATTATTTCAGAACGTATCACTCTCTGCATAAGTACAAAAAATTGTGTTTATGATCGTTTTCATCAAATTCTATGTATTATTTTCTTTGTCTACCTTCTCGATTTTCGTAATTTTTGGATATTATCATCGAAGAATGAATATATTTTTATATCTGTGACCCTTCGATAATAATCTGTTGTAAAATAAAAAAAATGAAAAAACAAATATATATTAGTCATACGGGCGCCTTTTAAAATGGAAACATTGAATTTTATATAAAACCAATGGAATCTACTTTAGAGTCATGTCGCAGTAATGGAAAAAAAATCACCAAAAACAATAAAGTAAAAAATTAATTATTATTGAAAACAAGTTTCGAAAATAATTAGCGAAACTTTATTTCTAAAATAGCTTCCTAGTTACGGATACATTTTTTTTATTTAGCAAATCTCAATTTTCGTTAATTGTAATCGAAACATATTTTCATTAATATTCTACTTTTGTATATGTCCATTACTGTTACATGGTAATTAAGTGCATACAATTGGATTTACTTGAAATTTTATATTTCGAATTTAAATCTAATAAAAAAGCAACTTATCAACTACAAAATTCTGTTTACAAAAATACGAGATTTTATTAACAATTTTGAGAAAGATATTTGTTAAATTTGAAATGAATGTTTTTATTTTGGATCCAGTTATAGAAACAAAAATATTATAATTATTATTTCTATAATCCAGAGTACAAATTTTTAGGACACAAAAGTAGAAAATAATTGCCAGTAATAATGAATGAAACATTTTCAATTTAACATTTATATTTCTGGTATAAAAAGGTTGTTTTTGGCCAGAATTCCCCTACATTAACAAAGTCACACTGGTGGGGTTGTATTACTGTACACATAGATTCGAAGAAGTTGTCAAAAAACAAATATATAACAAATAAATGTTATAAAAAACAAGATAAGTTACTTTTCTACCAAACTGGATAAAATTTTTCTCGTTTTTATTCAATGTAACATGTTTATTCAGCTCGAAAAGCATACAGTGTTTACCGATATATTGGAAAATTCAAAATGGCGCCCGACTCTCTCGTTAACACGGTAAGTTCGGAAAAAGGTGTTATAAATAATAAACTAAACAAAATACTGTTGAAAGTTCGCTCAATATATATTACCGTGACATAAGTTGACATTCGGTGTTTTTTTATTAGTATTTTGTCTAGTTTATTATTTATAACACCTTTTCCCGAACTTACCGTGTCAAAGAGAGTCGGGCGCCATTTGGAATTTTCCAGTACATCGGTAAACACTGCAAGTTTTTTCGAATTGAATAAACATGTTACATTGAATAAAAACACAAAAAATATATCCAGTTTGGTAGAAAAGTAACTTATCTTGCATCTGATAACATTTATTTGTTATATATTTGTTTTTTGACAACTTTTTTCTAATCTGTGTACAGTAATACAAACCCACACTGGTTACTGCGTAGATTAGGGATTTTATAAATTAATCCATTTCAGACGATAACAGAATTACGTACTTACCTGTCATGTCAAAATAATTATGAATTAAAAGTTACGAAAAATATGATCTATTAAAAAAATAATTTCAAGTATAATAGAATTTCTTGAATTAATGTGTTTTATCGTATGTTTTAATGTGGAAGAGTTATGAGACCAATTAAATAATACAAACACTTGACATACATTGCCTAAAATTAAAGGGTTCACGTTTTTCAAATAGAACGTAATTGTGGATGTTTATTGTTAAAAATACATCTAGCACATTTACTGGATCATTATGGGTAATTTTAAGAACGTATGCTAATTTTGACATGACACGTAAGTACGTAATAT
>NC_136527.1:169513087-169528087 GCF_053919585.1 Euprymna scolopes
GTATTTGTTTTTAATGAAAACACAAATATCAGCTTCCATAAGTAAAAAACAAAACACAACTATCATTTCTCATAATTAAAAAAGAGAATCACAATTGGCTTCATTCAACAATGCATCAGAAACACATTTTAAACTACACTACCATTCATTTGTTGATTCATTTGAACAATTTTGACCATGACATCTCATCACTTACAACCATGATATTATTTGTGAATTGACTCCCCTATACGTCCCTTATCATCAGCAGTTAATAATGTAAAACTCAAACCGTCACTCGTTTCCATCAATGGCAAAGACTCACTTTATCTTTTTCGTTATTATCACACCGTCACTCACTGGTTCTTTCTCGTTACTATCAATGGCAAACCTACTGGACAATAACCTTAGAAATGCGGAAGCAGATGGTCAATAAGTGCAGAGTATGGAAATGTAGAGAAGAGCTCAGTTGTCAAATGTCAAACTACGAGAATTACAACGACCGAAATAAAGAGTTACTGCTGCTATTCAACATTGTAACATACAACACCCTGTGTCTGGAGATTAACCAGATATCTTAAGCTGCATAACTCTAAATTAGGAGTCTCTCAATTGCAATAACAACGGGCGTCCTTAGCACAAGACAATTTATCAGCTTCATCACCAGTAGTTCTTTCTTTTTTTTTCTTTTTTGCCATGTTTTTGTTGTTATGCAGAGAATGAGCAAGTAGAAGTCCGTTTGTTGTTTTTACGGTAGTTTTTTTTATCTCGAAACGAATGGCAAAAAAGAAAGACACACCGAAGAGGAAGGTTTCCTTCGAAATATATTTATGAATATCAATATAAATTTCAAACAAAATAAATATGTTTATTTTGTAATGATGCGTTGTTTTGATTTCAAACGTATATAATACGTATTTAATTTTATTCAAACTCAACCAGCGCTTCTAAGGAACAAAATTCTTAACATGTAAATAAATATTAATTCATTCCAATACAGCGAATTCTTTGTGAGATGTTATTTTCCTGAAGTTGTCTATGTCTTTTGATTTCATATTAATGGATGTGAATGTGATGTAGTTGATGCCTTCTGTAAATGAAAGACATCGTTTAATTTACCTTTAACGATAGATCCCAGTTACTAATTAGTGAACAACAAACTCGAATCCCATAACATACAAATTATGAATTAATTGTTTTAGTTTATTTTTTACTTAATACATTGTGAGGGTAATCAGTTATTTTTAATTTTTTTACACAATCAAAATGCACTTTTAATTTATCTTAACAACGATAAATTAAATTTATCATTACAAAAGTGCGAGCAGCTTAGAGTTGTCAGTGTTTCACCATCTGTTTTGTCAGAGTTTACTCCGTTTGCTTTTATCAAATAATCCACAAAGAACTGGAGCTACTTGTCAATAGCTGATGAACATTTTGCACTATTTCAAAATTAAACGAAAATGGAGATATTAATTTTATCAATATAAAAGATATGAATCGTAGTTATGATCATATCAGCACAAAAGAACCCCACATGTTGAAAACGGAAGCTCTAGAATCGACCGATTTTTTTGCAGAAAAATTGTTTCAGTTAAAACAATTTATCGCCTCTTACAGTGCTGAGACTGCTGGAGAACATAACCTGCAGCTCATTATCTTCTTGTATATAATAAGACTCAATTCCCCCCTCTGGACAACAAGAGATGGCACATAAAAACTTACTATGTTTACGTCCTTAGCCATTACGTTACCTTGGTGACCTTTGACAGGACCCCTTCACAGTATAACTAACGACTGCAATTACATACACATTATTTCGTTATATTAAAAAAAATTACATTTAGTCCGAGGAGCGCCATGACCATCATCGTTCTAATTTAAAAAGGAACTAGATAAAATTTCACCCTCACTTTACCGACTACTCTTACGACACCATTTTACACCAAGTACTTTTATACTTTTACATACTTTTACATACCTGGGTGTTAACCCTCATTAACTGACTGCACATTTCTTAAACGTACGCATACTCCTACCTCTTTAATCTGTCAAAAATGATTTCTCCCTGTTAAATATCCGTCGCCGCTGATTGGATGAGAACTATTCATTCTACAATTCCGACATTCGGTTATAACACCAAATAAACGAACACTGATCATCTTTTAAAACGCTGCCATTTTTTTAAAGATATTTTTTCAATGAACTAAAAGAAAATGTTTTACAAATAAATTCTTTTTTCAATGACTTTTTAAAAAAAATTTTTTTCAATGAAGTAAAAACAAGTTGTTTTACAAATGAATCCATTTCTTTTTTGACTTTTAAAGATATTTTTCAATGAATGAAAAAATATTTCACAAAAAAATTCTTGTTTTTTTCAATAATTTTTTAAGATATTTTTTCAATGAATAAAAAAATTATTTCACAAATAAATATTTTTTGTAGTTTTTTTAAAATATATTTTTCCATTAACTAAAAACGATATATTTCGGAAATAAAACAAACAAATTATTAAAACATTTATTTTTAAATTCCTAAGAAAATATTTTCTTAAAGAAGTAATTTTTTCTATACATCGGTCGGACGGTGTTCTTGTTTTTTGTGCACTTTTGAAAATGCCCGATCTATGGGTCAGTGAAATACAACTCCTCCGGATTTTCTTAATCCAAACGTATTTAACCACATTTTTATATTTTTATTTTGATTATTCTGATTACTGGTTTCAGCTTCGACTAATCAAATAATAATGAAATGTTCAGTCTTAAATAATATGTTTAATTTCATATTTTCATATATTTTAGTTTTTAATGAATTCGACACACAAAAGGGACGAAATAACGATTACACCGTGTTGCGTTGATCTAAATTCATTGTTGATTTTTTCTTTAATTAACTGCAGGTTTAAATCGTGGTTTTCATATTTTAATTGTGATTCTTTTATATTTTCATATATTTTATTTCTTAATGAATTTAATGCACACGAAACAAAAGTTGTATCAATTTACGAAAGAAGTCAAAACAAACAAAACGAATTTTTTTCTGTTTTTAACACAAAAGAAAACACGAATTCATCCCGAATTTTTTTTCATTTTGTATTGAATTCCTAGAGTGAACGGTAAGTATTTTTTTTTATGTATGAAATAAATCCCATTAAACTTAGAAAATAAATCAATTAAACAACTTTTAGACATTAAAATAATTTTATTTTTATTGCAATACAATAAACAATATTGATTCAACCATGCTTTATAACAAACATGAAAAAAATGAATCGTGTCAAAAAACGAAAATAATATATATAATTTAATGATAAAAATAATTTGTCCAATTATGAAAAGTGTGTGATATATCCAAATTGATGAAATTAAGAAAGTGAAAGGAGGGGGTGTTGTAATTTTTTTTGACACTTTTTGGTGTGTTTTACCTAAATGCACGACGGGTGGCCATCTTGCTTGCCAAATTGTAGTGATTACGTTGGATAAAGAATGTCTTCAAATATGAATAAGTACTCGTTTGCGCAATAAATAGATGCGATATTCGTTCTCAGCGTACCGAAAACTGGTAAAAGTCGACAATTCAAGGGTGAATGTGATTGGTCCGTAAATTAAAAAAAAATACTGTTTCATGGTAATAGCGAATTAGGGACTGCCAAACGACTGTGAAGATTGGACCTCATGTTTCCGTGACGTCAGATTTGTGTTAACTATACGAACTATGGGAAAGCAGAAGCGACTTAATGATTTTTTCAAACCTTTGTTTATCTTCTTCAAACTGCAATTAATAATTAATCTTTGTTATAATTTTGTTAGTTTTACGATTTACACAGTTTAACGATTAATAATATTATAAACATTTGTATATCAAATATGAAATACGGTTTTACTGAATGTTCATTTGGTTACTTACGGGTTCCATATTTTCTACGGTAAAAAAAGACTAGAAAATATGAGGGGGGGCTATAAAATGCTTAATATTTGTGCAATAATATTTTCAAATTTTTTTAAATCTGGCGATAAAATAGCTGACAAGAGTCATGTTTACATTAAAACTTAATATTTAAAAAAATATATTTAAGCATAATTAAAAATATATGTTGTAACGAAACATTTTGAAATAATGGAATTTTAATCGTTTTAATCTTTTAAAAAATAATTAATTTTTAAGAAGTTTATTTTTCTTGGCAATTCTACTTATATTATATATATTATAACTGATATTATGGTATATATTAACTCGAAAAACCCCTATTTAAAAAAGCAAACATAATATTAAATTTATATAATTTTTTTAATTGAAACTTCAAGGTAATTTTTTGTTCAATATGTGTATTTAAATGTTTAAAAAATAAATACGTTTTACTTATTTGAACTCTTATGATTCATAAAAAATAGAAATTTCGATAGATTTAAATATATTTTGTTCAAATTTCGAAAAAAAAATAAATATAGGGGGGCACGCACTAAAAAAAGCATTTTCCCTCATATATCTTACGGAAACTGCATTTTATATGTAATTTCATTCTAAAATGGATAAGTATCGAAAATTTCACGAAAATTTGACCATCAGTTGATTGTTGCTAGATTTATTTAAAGACGGGTATGGTTTCACGTTCAAAATGCTTACTACACGGGAACGTTATTTTAAAGCGCCAATTATGTAAACACGATTTTCGTCTCGCAATTTCATTATTTTCGTACGATGAAAAAAAAAAATTCTAATTATTTATTATTAGTTTATTTTGTCTTTCTTCTTTTAAATGGTACAAAAGTTATATTAATAATATTAATTTATAATAAAGTTACATCGTGGTGAATTTTGGTAGTGCCTAGTGATATCAAGTATGGTAAAAAAAAATGATATTTTATATTAAATAAATTATAAAGAAAATCTGTTTCGCAGGCAATTAAATACATTTGCTATGGTATAATTACAATAAATCCTGGGCAATTTTATAAACAAAAAAAGAAGCAGATAATATATGGGATGATGCATTTTGACTTATGGAAAATTGGCCTTGTGTCTGACTAACTCTGCCCTCGTAGGTATGCAAGTAAATAAGGACATTCGTTTTAATTATTTTTCTCTAACCCCATACCCACCTTCTCCCGGGACTCGGCGTTGAAAATAAGGGAAATTATGTATTCTGGGGCAGAAGTTTAAAAGAAAAACAACTTATGAATTATATGGGCGTACTTATAGTTTAAATGAGCAAAGAAAACTAGGGTAAATATAAATAATCACCCTTGAAAATTCCTTTAAAATTACCAATTAATTAGGTTTTCGGGGGATAAAAACGAAAATGACGTTTGAAATTACGGCAAATGAGTTGTTTCCAAGATATGCAGAAATGTTAGTTTTAAAAAAAAGTGGGGGATCACTTTTCTATAATAAAGTAACGTAAAATGAGCACCCACTTTGTGATTACCACATGATGAGAGGTGGATGACAAAAGGAAGAAATAAACAAATGCGGATGAAAAAAATCGAACAAACAAAAAAACGAGGGGTTGAGAAATGGGTGGAATGGAGAATAGTTGTAAGAGAATTAGAATAAATGAGGGATTTGGGAGTGAGTGGAAGGAAGAGTAGTCTCGAGGAAGAGAGAATGAGATTAGGAGAGAGGCCGAATTAGAAAAGAGAGTGGAAGAAAGAGGAAGGATAAAGATAGAATGAAAAAAGATATATTAGGTAAATGAAGGAGAGAGAAAGGAGAAATTAAAGAAGGGGTGAACGCGTATGTGATGGAGCAATAGAAAGCAACAGAGGAAGACAGATTTCGAAAAAAAAAGAAAGCAACAGATGGAGCGCGGTAGAGAGTAAGGATAGAGAGAGGGAGAGGGAGAGAGAGAGTGAGAGAGAAGGGATATATATATATATATATATTATATTATATTATTAGTAGTATTGTTTAAACAAAACCAAGATGTGTCAACCAAAGAGTGCTCAATGTTTAGACAGAGCAATATGACTAATGACTATGGGGGGTGTATATATATATATGAGAGAGAGGAGGGGTAGTAGGAAATGATATATTGAGAAAAATAGGGGTAAAATCTTTTAGGTGAAATTATCTATACCAGCATGAATAACATCTAATGTAATTTTATCTAAGCATTTGTTCAATTTTATTTTAAGAACTTTAATATTGTTACAAGAAGTAAAGAAGGATTCACTCTCCATGATTGACCACAAAGAATAATCAAGAACGTTAAGATCACGTGATGAGGAAGGGCATTCTTGTTTGCCGATCCAGGACTAAAGTTGTCTGTGTTACTTGAGCGGTTTCGCACCATCTTTCAATCAGCAAATACAGAATTATACCATCGGGTTAATGCACATTGAAAAATGTCCTCAATGTAACGTTCTTTGTTAAGAACAAGAAAAAATAGTCTATTGGCATTTTAAAAAAATGATGGAGATTCCCCTCTTTCAGAAATGACTGCTCAGACCATCACTGGTGATGATTTCTTCATTTTGAAAATCTTTTCTGCATTATCACCACCAACAAACACCAAGGACTTTTTCATTTTGATGCTTGTAGGATGTTGAAGTGAGAATAACTTTTCATCTGTGAAGATGATGTTATTGAGCGTGCCTTGTCTGATAATAAGGTTTAACAAGAGTCGATTTCTGATGAGTTTCTTTGCAATTGTGGCTGCAGAGAGAGCTGTCGCTTTTGGAGCTTATAAGATGACATTAATAGGTCACTTCGACATATCCTTCACATCGTCCTTGGTGATGTTTGTGCTTTGTTCGCCATTTGTCTCATATATTTTTTTGGATTTCGCCTGATTTTTCCCTAAGTTTTTTTGATAAGTTTAGGTGTTCCTAAGGTGTTGGGACGTTGTCTATCTTTGATCAACGAAGTTTCCAGGTAATTAGTAATCGTCCTTTTTATAAACATTTTGTTGATTTTGAGTTTTTTCCCCCAACTTGAATATTTCTTGTGCCGTACGTCATTCTCATGTTGATCTATGGTTAATCTTCTCTCCAATTCAACAGACATTGTTTAAAAATTAACATCTTTTGTTTCTAAAAAAAATTAGAAATCATACATTACATTATCATATAATGACAATTAAATAGTAAATTTATTTTAATATTATCATAATAAATAGTTCAGAAATTTTGTAACAGGGCTTATGTCCACACTGCGTATCGAAAGAAGACACTTTCAGTAGCTGTAGGCGACAGCTAGACGAATTCCTCACGATTAAACGTTGATTACATTTACATGCAAATTAGATACAATCAGAACGTTGGAATTGAAGTGGATAATAAACTGGTCGAGAGAAATTGCCTATTTCTTGGTATTACAGAGATTAAGCGGAGGGAGTACAAACCTACGAGTGAGAGGTACTTGGAAGAAGTAGGGAAGGATTTCTGATTTTGATTGTATTATCGGGGTGAGCGCGAACGCAGACCCCACACTTAGAAATAGCATGTCCGAGTCATCCACATTTGGGACGATCGCAAAGGTCAACCCAACCGTAGTGCAATGGATGGGCCTCGCTCTGGGGGAACGACCTTAATGATCACCGTTACCCCTACATCAGGTAAGTATATTTTATTATGCGTGCACCACTGTTTTCATATCACACTTCTATACTAACCATCAACAAACACCAATAAAAAACTAAAATACCTCCACATAATTCTCACCAATATCAGTATATCACAACATTTCATTCATTAATAACAACAATCATAACAAATAATTTACTATCATTTAAACTTACCAACATTTTCACAAAATAACTCAATTCTTAACGGAACTAAAATTATATTGTACGTACCCGTTATGGAATGAAGTTTTCTGAAAAAAAGTAACTTAATTTGATCAAGTACTTTTTTTATAGAGGAAATCAACTTTTATTGTAATCGATCTATCACCGCCATTTGGCTATTTAGGGACACGAGGAGGGGTGGCTTTATACAAATGACAAAATAAAAAAAATGATTTAAAAAAACAGAAATTCTGTAAAATAAGTGAAAAATATATATCTAAGCATTTTTTCTGCTCATGTTTCAAAACAAAATAATCTCGTCAAAATTTGACAAAGTAAGCGATGATTGGAGTTATCTTCTCCTAAGCGAAAAAAAAGATGGCCGTTACCTGATCGATCTCATTAAAATTTGATTTTCCTTCGTAAAACAAAAAAATAAATAAAAATAAAAAATAACTGCTGGACCAAATCAAGTGATTTCTTTTTTCATGAAAACTTTAATCCATAACGAGTACATACAATATATTTTTTTCAATATTTTTATTTTTTGATGTCTTGATTAAAGTGTACAAGCACTCATTATCATATCAAAGCACGGATGAAACAAGAATAAAATAAAAATTATGATCTAAAGAGTTATTTTCTCTTACATGAGCAGTCATTTAAAAAAAATGCCAATAGACGCTATATATTTTTTTTCATATATTAATCTCATAAAATAAATTGCGTCGTCGTCGTCGTCGTCGAGGTAATCGATAATATAGCATAGTTCCTGGCTTTACTATAACAGTTATTTTAGGCAAACAACGCTTATAATTAATGTAAATGATATGAAATATACTTTTAAAAGTTGTATTTGTACCGACAGAAGGAAAACAGGTTTAGTTTATCAATTTTAATGTAATTACGAAAAAAAAAACACTAATTATTTATTCTGCTAATTTGCTAGCGATCTTTCAGAAACAAATTAAAAATAATTACATTTTTATGTGTAATTATTTTATACACTAGAATCATGTATACAGATTTCTGTACAAATAAATTTTATTCACTTTTATTTTTGAGAAAAAATATTTTTCTCAGTACGCCACACACAGTTTTATGTACACACACACATAATCGGACACCTACTATACACACACACATACACACATATACATGCGCGTGTGTGTGTATGTGTGTGTGTATGTGTGTGTGTGTGTAGTAGGTGTCCGATTATGTTTGTTTAATTATATGATACAGGATGAGCCTTATTAAAAAAGACACCAGAAGACAAGAAACATTTAAGCGTGGTAAGCCATGGAGCAAGTCCATGTATTTATTTTTATTAACCACAAGGGACGCAACTCTTATATTGTTTTATATTAAAAAGTTGACCGAAGAGGACATAACTCATAATATGACATCCCTCTTTTTCCAAAAAAAAAAATAATAAAACAAAAAGAATAAAAATTCCATAAGGAAGGAACGTTGACACTAGTACAATAGTGTGAGAGTCCAACTAAGGGCTGTTCTCATCATAAGAAAAATTTTTGAGTGGGCTTATTATACGACCGGATCTGGATACTTTCTGAGTTCCAGGATGAGTGTTCAGTGTTTTGTGGGATGATCAGATTTTAGGACGATGTGGTAGTCACTTTTAAAATGTCCTATGCGATCGAACTGACTTGCATATGCATTTTTTAATTCGATGACGGAGTTAATCGGATCTTTCTTTTGTTGAATGGTGCAGTGGAGGCTTATCAGCTCCAAGTCTCTGAGAGAAGGTAATCCTATGATTGTAGGCCCTTCTGTTGTGACAACAAAGAATTTAAAGTTTTCCACTTGTCTTTGTGTCCGCATTGTATGTAGATCGATCTATGCTGTATTATGTTCGAGCCACTGTATGCCGTCAGAATCGTGTGCTCTTTCCTTGTGGAGCCTGGAATGGGTTGTCCTAAGTCATCAACTCTGTTGGGAAACATGTTTCGAAAAGTTCGTAGAGGAAGCGTATTCCCTTCTGCACCTGTGTCCACCTTTGCGTTGAGTATCTGAGTGCCTGGTCTATTGGGAAGCTTTATTTTAAGTTCCGTTATTATTTCAGTACGCTCGTCTTTTGGCTGATGAATCGCATTAAAGTTTAACTGCTCAAATTCTCTGTACATTTCCTTGGGCTCAGATTTTACTGAGCAGATTTTACTGTTCCGCTTTCTGTATCTGTTTTCTTGCGGCTGCTTTTGGCTGTTCGTCATTTTTGTTTGGCTGTATTTTCTTGTGCCCTCCTTTTTGTTAGTGCAGACTTTCGCCCAGTTGTTCTTTTTGCCACACGCTGAGCATGTGGTGCCCCAGGCTGGACATTTTTCTTTTTCATGTTTATTTCCACAACGTCGACATTGGCTTGTTTTTAATGCACTAATTTCCTGACAATCACCTCGAATTTCATACATTTGCCGCATGTGGTTAAGGGACGTTTCGTGCGTTCTACCACTATTTAAGGCCTCTTGGAGTGTAAGCTCCATGCCTTTCAAAAGTAGAAGTTTTGTAACTCCGGGTGTCTAGTGCCGGTAATCATTTGTTCAATGAGACGTTCTTCAGTCTCTTGGTTATCCCTAAACCTGCATTTTTTTGCTTGTAGTTTACATCTCGCCATGAAGTCGTCGATGCTTTCCGTATTCTTCTGTTTATATTCACGCAGATAGAAACGTGCAATACGAAAATTGGTTTGGGGCTCTAGACGCTTCTCAAATTTACGCCAAATTGCCTTCGGGTTCGTCCGGTCAGCATCATCGTCAAATGTCCAGGCGTTATATCGTCGTAACCCTTCCTCACCAGACAGCAGTACAATGTGGTCGACCTGCTTCTCGACGGGAATGTTTTTTACTGAGAAATATAATGCACACTGTTGCTTGAAGAATCTGAACGATTCAAATAGATTATCAGACTCCCAGTGCATAACGGGTTCGCTTGCATTAGAACTCATTTTACTTTAATTTAATTATAGTTTTTTTTATATTATTATTATACTTATACCCTTTTTTTTAATAAAAAACAAAGAAAACAAAACAATGACATGACTGAATGAAATTTACGAACTTACTTCGTGCATCGATTTTTTTTTTTTTAAGATGGTGCTTCGTCGTCACTACGTGCGTTTACACGCAACACGAAGACTGATGTTTTCTTTTGCGTTCATTCTATTTGTGGATGGATTTCTTTTCTTTCTTTTTTTAAAGAAAATCCCCGTAGCTGCCACCATGTCCGATTATGTTTGTTTCATTATATGATATGGGATGAACCTTATTAAAAAAGACATCAGAAGACAAGATACATTTAAGCGTGATAAGCTATAGAGCAAGTCCATGTATTTATTGTTACTAACCACAAGGGACGCAACTCTTGTATTGTTTTATATTAAAGAGTTGACTGAAGGGGACATAACTCATAATATGACAGTAGGGTGCAAGCAAATTACAAGGTGATCTGAATGTTGTTCAGTATCGATTTGTGTTCTGCATATTTTTTCCCATATTCCCATCTGTGAGTGGGGTCATTTTACAACATTGCACTACTTCTTTATCAAAGGAGGAGGTAATACATGGGATGGCGCAAAACATTACAAGAAAAGCCAGAATGGTGACAACGCAACACATGGCTAAAATGGGCAAACAAACTAGAAACTGGTACTACACTTCCATTGTTAGTCGTTGATTGCATGTAAAGCATCAGATTTAAATCTGGAATTATAAGTTAAGGTTATCGTAAAGATAACGGAATCGAATCTGATAAAAATAAGTCGCAATTTTCATAATGTAATCATGTTATTATTGTTTTGTTTTTTTGTTGGTTCAAATCTAGTTTTTGTTATTTGATTGACTTCGCTATTTGTTCAATTCCTTCCTTTTTGAATTGTTTATGTGAAATATTCAGTTTTGCATTTTTTGATATTTTGATTATTTGGATTACTGTTCTCATCTTGGATGTAAACAGTGGTTCGACTAATCCAAATCATAATGAAATGTTCAATCTTTTACACGAGGAACAAAATAATGATTACACCGTTTTACGATGAACATAAGTTCTTTGTTCTGGAGTAGTTGATTTTTTCTTCTCATAATAATTTCACGTTTAAATCGTGTTTTTTGTCTTCTAATTTTGATTCTTTTATGTTTTCATATATTTAATTGCTTAATGAATTGGACACACAAAACAAAATTTGTATCAATTTACTAAAGATTATATTAAGAAATCCTAACAAACAAACAAATTTTCTGCGTTGGACACAAAAGAAAAACGATTTTTTTTTTCGTATGAAATTCCTGGAATGGAAGGTAAGTTTTTTGGGTTTTTTTTTTCACTTTACAACAATATTATTCAACAACTTTAAAATAATCTTAAATATTAAAATGAGTTTTTTTTTTTTATTGCAATCCCATAAAAAATATTGGTTTCGTGAATAAAATATATATGAAATGTGACCATGTGGGTCAATGTCAAGTTTCTTTCCAACTCCTCCAAAACCTTTAAACTGACGACTTTTCTAGGTTTTCAATGGTGCTGAAAACGAATATCACATGTAAATTTGGGGCAGATAAGTAGTTTTCATGATATGAAGAAATTACTTTTTTTTTTAAAGTGTTGGATCACTGTCTTATATAAACTTAGCGTTAAAAAAGCACCCGTCTTCTGCCTCTGGTCACCTAATAATTTGGTCAAATAAAACAAATTTGAAAATGAAAAAAAAAAAATGAACGAATCTCTTAGTAAAAAACAGCGCCGGTTTTTTTTTTTGGGGGGGGGGTGCTGAAAACGAATATAACACTTAAAAATTGCTTTATGATATGAAGAAATTACTAAGTGACCAAAAAGTGGGTTCTCATTTTACGTTATTTTATATAGGAAAGTGATCCCCAACTTATTGAAGAAGTAATTTCTTCATATCATGAAAACTACTTATCTGCCCCAAATTTAAATGTGATATTCGTTTTCAGCATCATCGAAAACCTATTCAAGTCGTCATTTTAAATTTTTTTAAGGAGTTGGAAAGAAACTTGACATTGACCAAAATGTGTTCATTTAAGTAAAATTTAAATATTAAAATAAGTTTACAATATGTAAGGTAAGTTATTTTTTACACTTAAAAAATCCCATTAAATACCTTTTGAAATAATAATAATTCTTTTATTACGTTTACATAAAATGATTTTTTTTTATTTTGTTTACATAAAATGATTCTTTTATTACGTTTACATAAAATGATTCTTTTATTACGTTTACATAAAATGATTCTTTTATTACGTTTACATAAAATGATTCTTTTATTACGTTTACATAAAATGATTCTTTTATTTCGTTTACATAAAATGATTCTTTTATTTCGTTTACATAAAATAACTCTTTTATTACGTTTACATAAAATGATTCTTTTATTACGTTTACATAAAATGATTCTTTTATTTCGTTTACATAAAATGATTCTTTTATTTCGTTTACATAAAATGATTCTTTTATTACGTTTACATAAAATGATTTTTTTATTACGTTTACATAAAATGATTCTTTTATTTCGTTTACATAAAATGATTCTTTTATTACGTTTACATAAAATGATTCTTTTATTTCGTTTACATAAAATGATTATTTTATTTCGTTTACATAAAATGATTCTATTATTACGTTTACATAAAATGATTTTTTTATTTCGTTTACATAAAATGATTCTTTTATTACGTTTACATAAAATGATTCTTTTATTACGTTTACATAAAATGATTCTTTTATTTCGTTTACATAAAATGATTCTTTTATTACGTTTACATAAAATGATTCTTTTATTTCGTTTACATAAAATGATTCTTTTATTACGTTTACATAAAATGATTCTTTTATTACGTTTACATAAAATGATTCTTTTATTACGTTTACATAAAATGATTCTTTTATTTCGTTTACATAAAATGATTTTTTATTTCGTTTACATAAAATAAGCACTTAACAGAAGAAAAGAAAAAATAATTGATAAATGTTTACAATCGAATCCAACGTAGTTTTACTGATAAAAAAATAAAATAAAATAATGTTTTTGTTTGCCATTACGTCTGAAAAGCCATAAAAAATGTTCCGAAAATAGAATGAAAAAAAAATTAATATTGACGAAAATGAAAAATAAACTGAAAATGAGCACCCAACCCTTCCTAATCTTTCTAATAATAGATGATTCAATCTGATATTTGGATTTTTTTTATCAAAAATGAGTTTATTTATTTTCGTTATTTCTGAGAAAATAATAATGTTTACCATAAACAAAATAAGTTGATTCAAAGTTTGTCGACAACTGAGCACAAAATGTTTTTTTTAAATATTTTTATTGTTTTTTAAAATATTTTTACAAATACTTTTCTGTCCACATTTACCTAATATGTCGATAGATAATTGTTTGAATTTTGATATTTTATTCAATATTTGGGGTTTTCGAATAAGGATAATTTTATTCAATAAAGTTTACATAAAGTGATCCCTCATTCATTGGGCATCACTAATTAACAGAAACTTAATATAGAACAAAATAATTTGTAAATATTTACAATCGAAACCAGCATAGTTTTTTTTTTTTTTAGATTTTTTTTGTTTTTTTTAGATGTAGTTTTATGTCCACAATTATCTATTATGTAACTAAATCATAATGTTTATCATAAACACAATAATTTGATTCGATTTGCATTTCTAAGAGTACTAGGAGTCGGAGTCGGAATTTTTTTATCAGACTCCGACTCCTTAAGTCCAATAAGTTTACTTTTTTACATGGGTCTCCTGTTTGGTTTTACCCGTTATTTTTAATTACACAAAACACGGCACATTGGCACTTTGATGTAGGGGGCTACTATCAGGGACCTAAGTTGCAGGGACACTATGTAGGGAGTTGAGCAGCAAAATGTTTGTTTACATTACACTTGAACTTCTGCATGTCAGTACAGATGGGGAAGTAGGACGCTAGAAGAGAATTTTTAAGTCAAGCAGTTATCAGGATTTTTGTAGGACTTTTGACACCCCTAACACGAAACTGTGTATAAAATATTAAAAAAAAAACTCGTAATTTCTTTATGGATTATACTTCCAAAATAAATTATTAAAGTTGTATAAAAAGTCATAGAAATATTTTTGATTTAAAAAAAACATTAATGAAATCAATTGAATTTTACGAGTTCAGTATTTTTCAATTTTTAAACTTTAAAAATCTATCAAAATGCTTCTCTTGATTCTATTTTTACGATATTTTCAGGATCAATGTGAATTTTTATGCTCTTTCCAATAAACCGAAT
>NC_136527.1:169533087-169613087 GCF_053919585.1 Euprymna scolopes
ATATATATTATATATATATGCATATATATTATATATATGTGTATATATATATTATATATATGTATTTATATGTATATATTATATATATAAAGTATCTATAATGTATATATATATATTATATATATATATGTATATATATTATATATATGTATATATATTATTTATATGTATATATATATATTATTTATGTATATATTATATATATATTATATATGTGTGTGTATATATATGTATATATATATATGTATATATATTATATATATGTGTATATATATATTATATATATGTATATATTATATATATATATATTCTGTATGTATATATATTATATATATGTATATATATATTTTATATATATATATTTATGTATATATATTATATATATGTATATATATATTTTATATATATATATTTGTGTATATATATATATTATATGTATATATATTATATATGTATATATATTATATATATGTATATATATATTATATATATGTATATATATATTTTACATATATGTATATATATATTTTATATATATGTATATATATATTTTATATATATATTTATGTATATATTATATATATGTATATATATATGTATATATATTATATATACAGTGATGATCATATTTATTGGCACGGTAAAATAAAAGTTAAATTTTTTCTAATAAATTCTAAAAAAGGGATTAAATTAAAGAAAATAACAAAGTATATTATGTATTTTTTAACTGGCCTTTCCGATGCAGCAATCGGATTTTAGAAAAAATAAATAACAAAGGAACAACAAACATAATTGCAAAAAACCCTTGTTCAAAATTGTTGGCACGGCTTTGTCTTTCTTTTTAGTATCAGTATAATATCAATCAATTTCCGGTTTACGTGCTTTCTGAACTTTTTTATAGCCATATTATGCTTGTTTAACGCTAATTCAGTGAATAATTTTTTTCAGATAATTTTTAGATAGCGATTTATTTAAACTATTATAAGTGACTAAATTATAATTGTCAATCGCCATGGTTAAAACTAAGGAACACAGCGAAGACGCCAAGAAGCTTGTTGTAGCATGCCATACCAATGGGGAGGGCTATGATAAGATTTCAAAGAAGCTAAACCTTCCCAAATCCACTGTTAGAGCCATAATAAACAAGTTCAAATCGCAAGGCCACGTTATGAGTTTAGAGGATAGAGGGAGAAAAAGGATTCTTTCCCCAAGAGATGAACGGAAAATTGTTCGACAAGTAAAACAAAACCCAAGGATCTCTGTTGGGGAGATTGTTGATGAACAGAGCACCTCTGGAGTGAATGTATCTCGACATACAGTTGGTAGAGTTTTGAAGAGAGCTGGTTTAAAAGCATGTCGTCCGAGAAAGACTCCCTTATTGAAGCCTATGCACCTGAAAGCAAGGCTAGCCTTTGCAAAACGTCATATTGATAAAGATGTTGCATTCTGGAAACGTGTTCTATCGACTGACGAAACGAAAATAGAGTTATTTGGCCATAATAAAGTGTCTTATATTTACAGAAAATCTGGCGAAGCTTTCTTGCCTAAGAACACTATACCCACAGTGAAGCACGGTGGAGGCAGTTTGATGTTTTGGGGATCCTTTGCTGCCTCTGGACCAGGGCGACTTGTTAAGGTCACAGGTAGCATAAAAAAGGAAGATTATGTTAAAATATTGGATGAAAACCTGAAAGACTCTGCTAAAGAGCTCTCACTTGGTCGTCGTTGGTGGTTCATGCAAGATAATGACCCAAAGCATTCGGCTAAACTGACTAAGAAATGGCTTGAGGACAATCATATTAATGTTTTGGAGTGGCCATCATATGGAGAACATTAAAATTGAGGGTAATGCAAAGGAAGCCTAAGAATCTTATTCAATTGGAGGATTATTGTCAGGAAGAGGTGGCTAAAATTACTACTGAAGAGTGCAACAACTTGGTTGTAAACTATGAAAAGCGACTGAGGAAGGTAATCAAGACCAAAGGCTATACAATTGATTATTAAATAAATCGTGCCAATAATTTTGAACAAGGGTTTTTTGCAATTATGTTTGTTGTTCCTTTGTTATTTACTTTTTCTAAAATCCGATTGCTGCATCGGAAAGGCCAGTTAAAAATACATAATATACTTTGTTATTTTCTTTAATTTAATCTCTTTTTTGGAATTTATTAGACAAAATTTAACTTTTATTTTACCGTGCCAATAAATATGATCATCACTGTATATGTATATATATTATATGTATATGTATATATATATATTATATGTATATGTATATATATATGTATATATATATTATATATATATATGTATATATATTATATATGTATATATATATATTATATATGTACATATATATATTATATGTATATATATATATGTATTATATATGTCTATATAAAGACATATATATATATTATATGTATATATATTATATATGTATATATATTTTTTATATGTATAATTATTATCTATGTATATATATATATGTATATATATGTATAGATATATTTTATATGTATATATATATTTTATATGTATATATATATTTTATATGTATATATATATTGATATATATATATATATTGATATATATATGTATACATATTTAATGATATAACGCCTAAATATTTTAAGGACCAATCGACTTACACATAATACAAATTGTCCGAGGTACTATTGGTGTATTTTCTATACAACTCTTACACCATTACCAAATTTATGACGTCATGCCATATGGTGTGAACATCATAAACCATATGCAAAATTGATATTGGCAGCTGAAAATGAGAACTAAGCTTTGTCGACTTACACATTTGTTTACTTTATCGTCACAAACGTCTGGTATTTTATATGTAACATTATAAAATTTTACAACTTTTTTCAATTTGCACAATCTTTTTATTATTCTGTAAAAGAGTTGTTTAAAATTCAAAACCAATTTTATGACGTCATACTATCTGGCCTGAACATCATAAACTAAAATGGATAGTGGTAGCTGAAAAATAAAAAAAACAAATCTGCACAATCGCTAATTTTATGGTTCGTAATATAAAGTGTAAAGGCAGTTCATATTTACTTAACCTCAGTTTAATGGCCGGGTAAAATTTACTATACAAATAGTAAAGAGGATAATTAAGTGCAATATGGATACTCAGGGTTCATTGAATTAGCATATCTTTCAATATGGCACTTATCTATCCACTGTTAATTTTGTTATTTAATATCACCCAAACAGCATTATATAAACGCCATTCTAAATTGATTGCTGCTCTTTCTTCACGAACCATGGCCATCAATTAATGCCCATTAAATATCTGCAAGATACAGAAACAAAGATTAACTTGTTTGACTTGTTGATCTAGTGTTATTCTTCATTAATTCTCTGTTCAGGTACCTCGTTATAATACATCATCATATTCCAGTACCTTTCTATTCAAAGCTGCAGACTTGTGGAGCTCTATTACGTCTGTTTTTATAGCCTATAACAATTCACTATAAAATCTCTAAAAACTATATTCCTTTAAAATAGAAAAAAGAATTAACTTTCTGAATATAATACAATTTTTAGAGATTTATTCTTAAATTTGCTGATTATTTCTACAAATAAAAGTAAAAAATAAGAACCTGATTCTGTTGCATTAAAGTCGCTATTATTAGTATTAACAACTATATAATATTAGGAAAATATCCAGCTTTATATCAAACACATAAAAAAGCGGCTATATTTCCATAGATCTTACTTAAAACAAAACCTATTTTAAAAAAGCATATTATTATCCATTGCTAATAAACTAAATTATATATTGATTTGTATTATTAACTTTTATTTACTGAGTATTTAAATTCACTTTCCTGTATTATGAGCTTATTATATTTCTACTTTTAGCAATATATTTTTTATTATTATCCGTAGAAACTATGGTAGTTGTATGTTCCTACAAATTAATACTATATTATTGTTTATTTTACTTTATCTATTACAAAAATATCTATTAAAAATACTATGAATGTTATTAAACATTTTTACAATATGAATGTGAATTAAGTGTTTATTTCTGTGATATTTAAACGTTTTAAAAAGTTATGTTTCTTGTTTTGTTGGCACGATTAAAATAAAAAAATGATATAAAAATATTAAATTTCATTTATTTTTTATTCTCAGATGTTCCTGATTGAATGTTTTTAATTAAGGGATCATCTTCCTCCTTAAAAAGTATTCTTTAAACGATTATTTCTTTTTTATTTGCAGATGTTCCTGCTTGAATGTTTTAATGAATATTAAGAGACCATCCTTCTCCTTAAACAGTATTCTATACACAATTATTTCCTTACGTGGCAGACAACAAAAACGTCCGCACACAACTTTATTAGACATATATGTGTAAAGAGTTATTTTATCTGGATTGTTTAGCAAATAGTAATAAGAACATCACACATATTTAAAATCGTGAACTTTTTGTTTAATGTTTTTATAAATCATAAGATATCGAATTTAACATTTCAGAAAAATCTGCTAATTTACAAATGAAAATATTTTAACTTTTATACTACAAAATATCACTTATTTAACAAATGAAAAGGGATACACAATTGAAATTATTTAAGCATAAAATTTAACTTGGAGCAACAACCCCAGATTAAAATTGAGAAAGTCAGGATAAAATATATTGTTTATAACGTGGTAGTGATAATCTTACACCAAGAGCAATTTACTTTAAATATGAATATACAAATAAGGGAAAAGCTATATTCTTGTGAAGTGTGTAATTTTTCTTGTTTTAAAGAATCATATTTACTGAAGCATATGAGAACGCACACTTGGAAAAAGCCACATTCCTGTGAAATGTGTGGATACTCTTGTTCTCAAAAATCAAATTTAGTGACACATATGAGAACTCACACTGGGGAAAAGCCATATACCTGTAAAGTGTGTGGTTTTTCTTGTTCTAAAAAATCAAATTTAGTGACACATATTAGAACTCACACTGGGGAAAAGCCACATACTTGTAAAGTGTGTGGTTTCTCTTGTTCTCAAAAATCAATTTTAGTGACACATATGAGAACTCACACTGGGGAAAAGCCACATACTTGTGAAGTGTGTGGATATTCTTGTTCTACAAAATTACAATTAGTGATGCATATAAGAACTCACACTGGGGAAAAGCCACATTCTTGTGACGTGTGTGGATATTCTTGTTCTCAAAAATCAACATTAGTTACACATATGAGAACTCACACTGGGGAAAAGCCACATTCTTGTAAAGTGTGTGGATATTCTTATTCTAAAAAATCAAAGCTAGTGATACATATGCGAACTCACACTGGGGAAAAGCCACATACTTGTGAAGTTTGTGGGTATTCTTTTCCTAAGAAATCAAAGCTAGTGATACATATGAGAACTCACACTGGGGAAAAGCCACATTCTTGTGAAGTGTGTGGATATTCTTGTACTGAAAAATATTCGTTACTGATACATATGAGAACTCATACTGGGGAAAAGCCACATTCTTGTGAAGTGTGTGCATATTCTTGTTCTACAAAAGCAAATTTGGTGACACATATGAGAACTCACACCGGGGAAAAGCCATATTCTTGTGAAGTGTGTGGATATTCTTGTTCTACAAAAGCAAATTTGGTTATACATATGAGAACTCACACTGGGGAAAAGCCACATTCTTGTGAAGTTTGTGGATATTCTTGTTCTAATACATCAAACTTAGTGATACATATGAGAACTCACACTGGGGAAAAGCCACATTCTTGTGAAGTGTGTGGATATTCCTTTGCTCAAAAATCAACTTTAGTAGCACATATGAGAACTCACACCAGGAAAATTTCGACTGAAGTGATAACAAAAACAAAGGGAAAAGCCACATTCTTTTGAAGTATGTTGATATTCTTTTATTGCAAATCAACATTAGTGAGACATGAAAACTCACACGGGGGATAAAGCTTGAATGCCCACTAGACACTATTCTCGAGTGTCCAAGATCTCTCTGTACAGGTGTTTCTCAGAATAACCTGGCATGAGGATACTGACCAAATATTCAAAATCATAGTATTCGCTGCCCAAATAAGAACTCCTAACTATGGTTAACCCACATTAGCTTTTACAAGGAATGGTACATATTCTCCTAGTGATTTTACTAGTAAGACGAGGAGACCAAAATGAAAGATATACTACAACGTATAAAAATAATGAATTGAGGAGAGGAAAATTTTGTTCTCAATTTCTTTACTAACTCATTTTTTTTAGAAATAAATACCTTAAATGGAACATTAGACTATCTATGTATCTCATATAGACGTCAAGTGTTGTTAGCCTAAGGTTGTGGTCCCCTTGATTTCGACTGAAGTAAAATAAAAAAGGGAAAAGCCACGTTCTTGTGTGGATATTCTTTTATATAAAAAAATCTAATTTAATGAGACATATGAAAAATCACCTGCTCTGACACGGATCTGCGCCAGTTGCTGCAGGTAGTCGGGTTAGTACACACCTTCTCCAATGATATCGGAATGAAGTTTGGCCTGGATAAAAATGCCAGGTGTACACTCAGAGCTGGGAAGAAGACCCACACAGAAAATATGCAGCTTAATGAAGACATCCACAACAGGGATCTAGAGGGGCACGAGCCTTATAATTACCTTGGTATTGAGGAAAACGGGAACAAACAGCATGCCAAGATCAGGGATAAGATTAGTAAAGGATTTATACACCGTGTGAGAAAGGTATGCAAAACATCGCTTACAAATAAGATTACAATAACTGCCATCAACCAGTAATAACATGCAGCTTTGGTTTTTAATAACATTAGGCTATCGTATCATTGACTGGCCACGAAAATATATCAACCGGCTAGATGTGTAAGACATTGAAGAAAATGATTTCATACAATGTGCCAAGATGAGGGAGAAGATAGGCAAAGAGTCGTATGAGGAAGATCTGCAAAACAAAGCTTTCAAATAAAAATAAATTACTGACGTCAACCAACTTGCTATGCCAGTAATCACATATAGTTTTGGTATCATTGACTGGCCACAAAAATATATCAACCAAATTGCTATGCCAGTAATCACATATAGTTTTGGTACCATTTACTGGCCACAAAAATATATCAACCAAACTGCTATGCCAGTAATCACATATAGTTTTGGTATCATTGACTGGCCACAAAAATATATCAACCAAATTGCTATGCCAGTAATCCCATATAGTTTTGGTATCATTGACTGACCACAAAAATATATCAACCAAATTGCTATGCCAGTAATTACATATAGTTTTGGTATCATTGACTGGCCACAAAAATATATCAACCAAATTGCTATGCCAGTAATCACATATAGTTTTGGTATTGACTGGCCACAAAAATATATCAACCAAATTGCTATGCCAGTAATCACATATAGTTTTGGTATCATTGACTGGCCACAAAAATATATCAACCAAATTGCTATGCCAGTAATCACATATAGTTTTGGTATCATTGACTGACCACAAAAATATATCAACCAACTTGCTATGCCAGTAATCACATATAGTTTTGGTATCATTGACTGGCCACAAAAATATATCAACCAACTTGCTATGCCAGTAATCCCATATAGTTTTGGTATCATTGACTGGCCACAAAAATATATCAACCAAATAGCTATGCCAGTAATCACATATAGTTTTGGTATCATTGACTGGCCACAAAAATATATCAACCAAATTGCTATGCCAGTAATCACATATAGTTTTGGTATCATTGACTGGCCACAAAAATATATCAACCAAATTGCTATGCCAGTAATCACATATAGTTTTGGTATCATTGACTGGCCACAAAAATACATCAACCGGCTATATTTAAAGACACGGAAGCTACTACCGCTTCATAAAATAATATATAGACATCAATGTCTACCAAAACTGTATTTGCCCAGGGGAGAAGGAGGTCTGGGACTCTCCAAGATCAATCATCAACATAGGGAAACTTAAATAAAAATAAATTACTTGCTATGCCAGTAATAATATATAGTTTTGGTATCATTGAATAGCCACAAAAATACATCAACTGGCTAGATCTAAAGACACGGAAGCTACTATCGCTTCATAAAATGATATATAGAAGTCAGTGTCTTCCAAGACACTGCCCAGGGAAGAAGGATGGCTAGGGCTCTCAAAGATCAACCACCAATATAGGGCAACAATAGTGAGTACAGACCAGTATCTTAGAAGCACCCAGAACCACACCCTCTGAATGGTATAGGAACATCAACAAACAATAGCCAGCAGAACAACATCAGTCACCCAGCTGGCCAAGCATTTTGGTCAGGGCTGTCTCTCAGATGAGGGCGAAGCACCAAACAAATTTGCCACAGAAATCGCAAGAAAGAGCCAGCAGAAATATACCGAGACATTGCAAAAGAGGGACCTTAAAGAATAGGACCAACATCAGCGTATTTTCTGGGGGAGCCTTCCCAGGAATACATAGACAAAAAAGGTTCCTTGGACTGGCTCAAGAGGGGAGCCCTCTACCACGATAAGGAAAGGGTTATAATTGCTGCTAAAGACCAGGAATTGATGACCAATGCATTCAAGATGGCAGGTCTCACTAATGATAACAAATGCAGATTCTGCCATACGGAATTGGAAAGTGTGAGTCATCTAGTATCAAGTTGCAAGGTTCTTTTAAGGGATGACTACTACAACATGAATCCACTTTCGACTTTTGAATCAATTACCATAGAGGTCTATTATCACTCACTACCTAGTAATGTAAAACTCGCCAATCGTCACTCGCTACTCCAAGCAACTAAAAATGATCTTAGAAATTAACGAAATGGTCAGTGTATTCAGAGTATAGTAAAATAAGTTTTATTTCTAATATATTTTCATTTAAAGGAAACGCTAATGTAAATAGTTTTGTTCTTACTGTTTTAAAAATATTAGATATGCAAATTCAGTTTCTTGTCACATGATTTTTGCTTTAAAAGACTGAGTTCTTTTTCTCTTCTTTTTGTGAATTTTGTTCAATAAAACCTTGGAAAGAGGTTTTTTACGTCTTCATTTATTTACAATACTACATGCATACACCTAGCCTCGGGAAAAGCATGCTGTAGGATAATTGAGTTCATACATATATGCAACGGGCATATGTACAGTGTCGCCAAAAAGAAAGTCCGCACTTCTATTTTTTTCAAACACTGCAAATTCAAGCTAAATTTAATGTAACTGTTTAAACAACCTATACCTCATCTGATTCGGCTTTTATTCCTCTATAATTTTACCTGTTCATGTTTGACTTTTGATTGAAATATTCTACTGTCCACGTTAATTTAAAACGTAACTTCAAATTGAGGAGGCAAAAAGAAAGTCCGCAGCAACAAATTCGCTTAAAATGAGCTTAAATTATCGCGCCAAAATCATTTAAAAATATCTACCAAAAGGCAACAAAGCATCTCTACTCATAATTGTTGTTGTTCCAAATTTTACAACGTAACATTTAGTCCAGATGCCACGACTTTCTCTTAGTGATCGTCAAGAGTCCAGTAATCTCCGCCTTTCTTGTTTATCTAATCGAGAAATCGGCCGCAGATTGAGAAAACGGTACAAAAGACTGTGCAAAAGAACCAAAACACCAGTAGTGTTCGTGGTGTCTGTAAATCTAGTCGTACTAGAGTTAGTTCTAACATGGGAGACAATGCTATCAAGGTCCGCAGCCTAAGAAACAGATTTTAAACGGCTCCCTAAATCTAACAACAGTGCGACGAAAGCAAGTTCAATAGGCTATGATGGTAGGTAGTACGTCCGTCAGAGGGAAAATAAAGAATTTAATCCTAGGTGATCGGTTTTAACGCTGCAAGGTGGCGGGGGTTCAGTTTTTGTGTGGGGCATTAGCAGTACCAATGTTCCAGGGCCTATAGTTCGCTAGCAAGGTCGAATTGATTCGATCAAGTACATTAATATGTTGACTGAGCATTTTATACCCTTCTTTAATCGGGATTTGGATGATCTGTTGATTTAGCATGTTCTACCCTTCTTTAATCGGTATTTGGATGATAATCCCATCTTCATGCAGGATGATGCTCCCATTCACACAGCTGGCAATGTCAAAATGTTCCTGGAAGGGCATGATATTCCGTGTTTGGATTGGCCTGCACAATCTCCAGACCTCAATCCTATCGAAAAAATATGGCATTACATCAAGCAACAGCTACGTAATGATAAAATTTCAAATTTGGAAGAACTTTGGACAAAAATTAAAGAAATGTGGGATGCCCTTTCCTTGGAGTATTGCTGCAGTCTAATTCAAGGAATTCCCAAAAGATTGCAGACTCTCAAATTGCAGAAGGACTATGATAATAAATATTAACTAGTTCATTGTGTTCCTGTTGTATTTGTGTTGCATTAATGTCCTAAAGTTACATTTAAATAACAATTTTCCATTGTGCGGACTTTCTTCTTGCCTCCTCAATTTGAAGTTGTTTTTTGAATTGACGTGAACACTAGAATATTTCGATTAAACGTCTAATATGAACAGGTAAACTTATAGAAGAATAAAAGGCCACTCAAATGAGGTATAGTTTGTTACCTTAAATTTGTCAGTTTGTGAAAAAAAATTACAAGTGCAGACTTTCTTTTTGCCGCCAGTGTATTTGTAACGTTTAATTACGTCTATGTAACTGTGTTCTCATGAATGTGTCTTTTAATGCATGTATGTTTTCTTTTCTTGTTTTAGTAGTGTGCAGTGACGGATGTTTTTTGTAGGCGGATGTATATTAACAAGCACGACAAATGATGTATGCACGACAGTTTAACATGACGTATAGACATTTTTACTTTAAAAAAGAATAAATCCTCCTCCAAAATAAAACAGTATAACACCAAGATATTTTTTTTCATATAGCTTTATTTCATGTCTGTTACTTCTCGCGGAGTTGCACGCGATTTTTTTTATATTCTATACTTTTTCTAGTGTTTTCATCTGCTTTCAAGATATTCAAAGGCAAAATCTCCATCCAGGTCTGCTGACCAATCCACACTCTGCCTCCGCCAACTCTGACTGATTTACTCTGATTAGGAGACGATATGATAACTCGTTTATTCATTCTTTTACACCACCAGTCTTATTGTTTGTTGTAATCTGTATTTTATTCCCAATATGAAGCAATGTTTGGTAATAAGACATCTGTAGTAAAAAAAAAAAAATCGTGCAAACCTTTTTCCACTGGCAACGCCCGCTTCAGAGAGTGAAAGAAGAAAGAGGAAGAAGAGAATGGCCACTGCGTCTATCATGGGAAGAGTATGCAAATAACTTTGGACGGTTTTGTCCTATAAAAAGCCTGTATTTGGGAGAGAGGGTGTCTTTTTTTGTTTGGCAGAAGCAATTGCTGTAATAAGTGCATTGGACTGCAGGATTGAAGAGTGAAGATTGAGTTGTGGCGTCATTATATTTAACCACAACATCATATTCACCTGTATTGTTGGATCTCGTTCTTGATCTAGAGTGATATGCGTTTCTTCAGCCAGAATATTGATAGTTAGTCTATGTCGTATGAATTTTGCGATACTAGTATCCATCCAACTTTTACATTCGAACGTTATTATTGGCTCTGTCATTTCAAGATTGTTTTCATAAATTAAACTTATGTCTAAGATCTATTAAAACTCTTTATTATTTTTGCTTAGTGTGAATTCTCGTTGGTAATCAATCGAGCCCAAGATTAGACTTTTCTGTCGCTTTGTTTAACCGACGGTGCCTGCATTCAACTTATTCTTTTTAAACTAAACACGTGACAATAATTGTTCATCGATGTGGTATGTAATCAAGAAAAGCTTTTACATTTGTTTGTATTTGTTAGGACACAGTGTCTGACTGTTATGGCATATGAGGGTTGTATCGACTTTTATTATGTTTTAAAAGCTTTCTTACAAATCAAAGGAATGATGGACTCTTTCTTTCTCGACACGTGCGACTCACAGCCATTTTCCCCACAACTGTTATGGGCATGTATTGACTTTTATTAGTCATGTTTTTAAAGCCTCTTTCTTACAATTCAAATAAATAGTGAAACAACAACTGTAGTTGCTATGGAGTGATGATGCAAGCTTCTTCAACCAGAAATTCGGTAAATTTTCTATGCATTGAATTTGCAACAATACTTGAAATCAATTCAACGCTAAATTTCCAGGAATTATTCGTGTCTCTAGCATTTTCATCTTGGTTTCGTTACATTGAGATATATTCAATATCTACTTTATCTCCTGTTTGTGGAATATTTTCCTTTGTGTGAATTCTCATTGGTAAGCAATCTAAGCAAAGATTAGAATTATGTTCCGTTTTCTAAAATCTTCAGTGTTTATCTTTTTGTAAAGTAAAACGTGACGTTTAAAATTAACGAATATTGTTTTGTTCACAAAAATCCGTCGTTCTTTTTCTTCCCACTTACGAATACACAAAATAAGTTCGAGTGAGCAAAGTACTCTTCTCTTCCCTTCTTCTCTCTTCTTCACCTGCCAATCGTCATGTGCCGACAGTTTTAGCCTTTAAAAATGTGTCCGCACTAAAGTGTGTGTGTGTGTTTGCTTCCACATAAGTGCAGGCCAAGGTAGGCACAAGGATTATTAATGTAGAAGCCCCCGACTCCCTCCAAAGGGGTTACGATATTGTGCCACACTTGTTCCCAGATGTTTTTAGATCCGTCAAGTTGAATCCCTCCACAGATTTTCCAATTTACATAATTTGTTGTGACGGGCAATGTAAAGGCCTCTTCTTATAACACTATCAGCCGGCCACTGAACGTGTGACCGACAGACGTGTTATAGTAAATGTCTTAAAGCGGTCTCGGGAAGATATGAAGATGGGCCAGTCATTAGGGTCTGTGTAGTAAGAAGAAAATCATACCTGAGATGTTGGATCTGGGTGTGGCTCCTTTCTTTTCTCAAGATGATCTCTTCACCCTGGTGGCATTCTGGTGGGAATCTTCATCTCTTTGTCCTCAGGGCCGCCTTTCGACTTCAGACATTTATGAAGGCATTCATGGCAGACACAAGAAAAATGACACGCGACACAATTGTAATATATTCTCATAAGATTGGGCATGCAGATATTAGGTGGACATGGCTCTCAATCGTCGAGTGTCAGAACCTACATCGGCCATTTCCTTGCAGGTCAGTCATTTTTTTAATCCATTTGTGAATAGGGTCTGATCTTGACTGGGTACAATGAGTCTTTCTTCGTCAAGTTGAAGTCTTCCCCTCTTGAGCCATTGGAGTGAAGCAAGCATCCCTGTCTACTGCTCATGGTTAAGTTCCTCATGGAGTTCTCGTATGGATCACCAAATTTGATCTTTGAGAACAAGAATATCCACATACTTGACAAAAATGTGGCTTTTCTCCAGCGTGAGTTCTAATAAATATAAAGATGATTTTCTAGAAAAAGAATATCCAGTGTGCCTTCCCTTTTTTATTTTACTTTCGAGACCAAGGAGAATCCTCTCGGAGCTAACACTTAATTACATTACGATTTGAATTGATATCATTACAACTTGGTCTTCCAGTGATTGCTTCCAAGTGTTTTGTAAGGTCTATTTTCATTAGGCCAGTTGCTCATATCACAACCGGTATAATGTTATCTTAGTAAACAGGATTTGCGGAGGGCAGAATATCCACACACTTGAAAAGAATGTGGCTTTTCCCTTTTTTTTCATTTTCTTTCTTTGAATATTGTAATGCTAAGTATAGGATAGCCAGTCTAGTTGCCAACATTGCCTTGCTTTTTATTGAATCCAACCGAGAGCTCTTTTTAGTATCCTTTTTGTTCCCTTAAGTGCAATCGTCTAAATCTTATTTGCACTTGGTTCACTAGGAATATTTGTTAAGTAGGACTTCATGTTTTTCTTCGTAAGCCCTATGGCACCTATAATAATTCTTGCCACTATCTCTGACTTATTCCATATAACTAAGTCAGGTTTGACAGCAGTATTTTCAAGGTAGGTGGCTGTAAGGATTACATGGTCGTAATGTATGTATATAAATCATTTTCGACTGTTCTTTCAGGTTACTATTCCCAGGACTTGTTGTAACACTGGATGTTTAATTTTTTCAGATGGTCCGGTGGAGGTACTTACATACTCCATGTCTCGATTTATAGTAGCCGTCCCCCCAAAATCATGCAATTCGATATCAGGTGACTCACACTTTCTAATGTTGTATGACAGAGCCTGCATTTATTGTCATTACTAATACCTGCAATATTCTTGAATGCATTAATCATTACTCCCTGATTTGAACTAGCCATTATGACCCTTCCTTGATCATGGTGGAGGGGCCTCCCCTCTTGAGCCAGTCCAAGGAACCTTCTTTGTCTATGTATCTCTGAGAGAGTGCCCACCAAAAATACTTTGCAGGCTGGTGTTGGTCCCATTCCGTAAGGTTCATCCTTTCGAAGTTCTCGGTATATTTCTGCCGGCTCTTTCTTATTATTTCTGTGGCATGTTTCTTGGTGCTTCATCCTCATCTGTGAAACAGCCCTGACTAAAATGCTTTGCCAGTTGGGTGACTGATGTTGTTCTGCTGGCTCTTGTGTTCGCATACTATTGGGAGGGTATGATTCTGGAAGCTTCTCAGATACTCGACTGTGCTCACAATAGTTGCCCTATGTTGATGGTGAATCTCCGACAGCCCAAATCCTCCTTCTCAACTGGGGAAAATACAATCTTGATAAACACTGATTTCTATAGATTATTTAATGAAGCGTTAGTGGCTTCCGTGTCTTACACATCTAGCTTGTTGATGTATTTTTGTACCCAGTCAATAATACCAAAGGTGTATGTTATTACTGATGTAGCAAGCTGGTTGATGGCAGTTATTTTATTTTATTGGTGAGCTATGTTTTGCATACATTCCTCGCACGACGTACAAATTCTTTACTAATCTTCTTCCTCATTTTGAGATGCTGTACATTCCCGTTTTCCTCAATGCCAAGGTAATTATAAGGTTCGTACTCTTCTAGATCCCTGATGTCGACATTTTAATTTAGCTGCATATCTTCTGTGTGAGTTTTCTTTCCAGCTCTAAGTGTACACTTGGCACATTTATCCAGGCCAAACTTCATTCCCATATCATTGGAGCAAATGTGTACTACCTGCAGAAACTGGTACGAATCCCTGTCAGATCTTACAGTTTTAGATCCTCCATGAAAAGCAGATTGTTTACTCTCTTACTTGGATCTTGATGGCGTCCCTGACTCAAATTGTAGGCACTCGGATTTTTATTCAGGAGCTTGTTGAGTGGGGCTATTGCCATACAGAAGAGTAAGGGCGAAAAGCTGTCACCTTGGAATATTCCTCTCGTGATTTTTACTTCAGGAATCATTGTCTTTCCTCCATTATGACTTAAAGATATAGTGGTTTTCCACATGTTAAAGTAAGCAGCCAGTGTTTGTTTAATTATCGGGTGGATCTTGCAGGACAAAAAGCACCGAAGTAACCATGACTGTGGCTGTCAAATTCCTTCTGGTAATCGATCAATGCCTGTAAAATGCTCAGGTGTTTTGCTTCAACATATAGTCTTCTAAAATGGTCTTGTAGATTAATAGCTGGTTTTTGGTACCGAAACATTTTCTTCTGTGCCCTATCTGCTCTTTTTCAAGGTAGGTCCCAGAAGAAAGGTGGTCATATATATATATCGTCAGTTACCAGACCAGTGAAAAGCTTGTAGGTAGTTTTTAGACGGCATGTCGACCTGTATTTATTTGGGAGATGTGTCATTTTGGTCTTAGGTATGAGGCTGTGTCCTCTTTGTCACAATAGTAGTGATGAACTGCAATCAATTTTTACGGCCTAAATTTTGGACACTGTCGATGCCAGGTGCTTTGTAGTTGGATAATTGTGCCAGTTTTCTTTTTACCGTACCAGGACTTATGACTGGTTCTGGCATCTGAGGCTTGGTTTTGTTAATAATATATTCAATGCGCTGAGCTTCTTTATTGTATTGTCTTCTATTTCAAATAGTAGTTTCCCCAGGTCTTTATCTGCAGGTGGACTATCTACAGTAATGGTATTTTATATAAGTTGCCTGTAAATCGTCTTTTGGTTTGTTTTAAACTGCCTGTTTCAATTCTAGGAGTTTATCTTTTTCTCCTGGTTTTTAATTTTCTGGGCAAGTGCTGGTATTTTCCTCTCCAACTCCCTAGCTGTATTATGCAACTCATCAATGTTCTGATAGTGTTATTTGGTACACAGTTTTCTGATGGTGGTCTTAAGTCAGCTCGGTATCGAAGGATCTGCAAGGAACTGTTTTATTTGGCTTAGTTCCTTCCTGCATTTGTTTATTTTTTTTGCAACTTGGTCTTCCAGTTTTCAAACATTTGGCTGAAACAGTGAGGTGTGTGTTTGGAGACTCTGGGCCCTATTCGAGGATTGTGATCCAATGTTCGGGGGTTCATGTTTCTGTCGATGAAGAGTCCAGCTACATATGTGATGTGGTTGAATTCTGTGAGCCTTACTGTTGTTGGAATTAGCCTGGTGGGATGTAGGCTTTTCGAGAATAAAAATGAAAAAAGTCTCTCTCCAGGTTGCTGTTCTGCCATATTGTCTTTGATGCTTTAGTTTTGCATATTATCTCCGATATGAGTTCTAATATGTCTTACTAAGATTGATTTGTTAGAAAAAAAATACCCACACACTTCACAAGAATAGGGCTTTTCTCCAGTATGAGTTCTCATATGTATTACTAACAATGATTTTCGGGAAAAAGAATACCCACACACTTCACAGGAATGTGGCTTTTCTCTTTTTTTTATTTATTTTACTTCAGTAAGTATTAAGATATAAAGGGGCTCCCTCCTGGAGCTAACACTTGATTCTGTTATGATTTAAATTTATATCCGAGGGCTCTTTTAAGAATAGATGCTGTTCCCTTTATGGCTGCTATTTGTATTTCGTTACAGCTTGGTCTTCCAGGGATTGCTTCTAAGTATTTATGAAGATTCTTTTTTATTAACCCAGTTGCTCCTATCACAACCGGTATAATGTTTATTTCTTTCAGAGACCATGTCGTTTTTAGATCATTTTTTAGGTCCTAATATTTTGTTATTTTTTCCCGTTCAGGTCTGTTAAGGCCAAAATCATTTGGGACTGTTACATCGATAATGAGCGCAGTTCTTTCGGGTTTGTTCCATATTACAATATCTGGCTTGATGGTCTTGTCTTTTATGTATATCCCGCCTGTATGTCTTTGTAATAGAACACGGTCACTTTTCCATTTGATGTTATTGGTGGTGGTTCATGTTCCCAGATGTTCGTCGCTCTGTCAAGCTGCATCTCTCCACAGATTTTCCAATGAAGGTATTTACATACTTTGTTGTGGCGGGCAGTGTAGAGGCCATCTGCCAATAGGATAGGACATGCAGACATTAGGTGGCTTGGGCTCTCAATTGCTGAGTGGCAAAACCGGCATTGGCCATTTGCTTGTAGGCCAGCCATTTTTTTGAATCCATTTGTGAGTCAGCCTTGGTCTTGACTGGCTACAATGAGTCTTTCCTCATCAAATGGAAGTCTCCCGCTATTGAGCCATTGGAGTGAAGCATCCCTGTCTATATATTCCTGTTTAAGCTTTTCCAGAAACTTTCCTGCTCTTTTATGTTGTTCCCATCCTTGCTTTCTTGTGTCTATTTCGATTTCGGTGTATTTCTTTCTCTTTTTTCTTGCAATCTGTGTTGCTGGATTATCATATACCTCGGCAGTATTTTCCAGTATGACACCCCCAAAGTTTTCGGCAAGCTTCGTGACTGAGGTTTGTTGAGGTAGACGTTCATGGTGGTCCCTCACTATTTCTATTGTCATATCTGTTGAGCTTTTAATATACTGCCCCATGCTTACTATGGTGGCTCGATATGCATGGTTTATTTCAGTGAGACCGAGGCCACCCTCTCTTCGTGGAAGGTATATCCTGTCAATACATTGATTTCGGTATATTATTTTATGCAAGGTTAGGAGTTTCCTGGTCTTTGTATCTAGCCTATTGATACTGTATTGGGGCCAGTCAATAATACCAAACCCATATGTGATGATAGGGATTGCAAGTTGATTTATGGCAGTTATTTTGTTTTTCGGGCTTAATTCGGATTTGAGGATCTTTTTAAGGCGTGATGTGTATTCTTGTTCCACCTTGTGTCTCATTTTTTCATGCTCCACAGTTACATTTTCCTCTATACCGAGGTACTTATATGTGGCATCCTCTCCTAGGTCTTCAATCAAGCCATCATTGAACCGAATATTTTCGGATGTAGTCTTTTTCCCTTTTTTTATTGTGCATTTGGCACATTTGTCAAATCCAAACTCCATGCAGACATCCTCTGTAAAAGTCTTTACATTTTCAATCAGAGAGACAAGCTGTTTTTCTTTCTCTGCATAGAGTTTGAGATCGTCCATAAAAAGTAGATGATTTACTCTTTTACTTTTTTCTTTTTTCCTTCCCCTACTAAGACTGTACCCAGCATCACATTTTTTGAGGAGCTTGCTAAGTGGGTCAATAGTAAGGCAGAAAAGCAATGGTGACAGGCTATCACCTTGAAATATACCTCGCTGGACACTGAGATTTGAAGTTTGTATCGTCCCTTCCATGTGGTGTAGAGCCATTGATGTTTGCCACATGGTCATTTGTTTTTTAAGGAATATCCTTATGCTCTCATCAACATTATATATCTCCAAACATCGCAGTATCCAGGAGTGAGGCACACTATCAAATGCCTTCTTATAGTCCATCCAAGCCATTGATAAGTTTCTTTGACGTTTTTTGCAGTCCTCCAGGATGGTTTTGTTGAGGAGCAGTTGGTCCTTTGTACCAAGTTTATTCCTGGTGCATCCCTTTTGTTCGTTTTCAAGGTACTCACCCTCGGTCAGGTGTTGATAGATTGCATCTGCAATCATTCCTGTAAGCCACTTGTATGTGGTTGAGAGGCAGCAGATAGGCATGTATTTATTGGGCAAGTGAGTCTCTTGGCTCTTGGGTACCAGAGTCGTTTTACCAAGAGTTAACCATTCTGGTGGATCTTCCTCACCGCTGACAACACGAGTAAATGCCTGTGCATAATGTTCATGAAGTGCTGTGAGTTTTTTAAGCCAGAAATTTGGGATCTTGTCAATTCCTGGGCTTTTAAAGTTGCCAAAATGGGTGATTTTTTTCCTTAGAGCATCTTTCGTGATTTTTAGTGGTGGCATATTTTGTTTGCCCTTGACAGCCTCTTTAATTGTATATATCCACTCCCTCTCTTGGTGTTGTTTGGGATCCTCATACAGTGGCCTCCAGAATGACTCCACTTCTTCCTGTGACGGTGGCGAATTTACCTGTATTTCGTCTTTAATTAAATTTCTGTATACCATCCTTGGGTTCTTGCCAAACAACTTATTCAATGACTTTGACTCCATTTTCTGTTGTTTGTTTTTAATTTGTGCAGCTAAAGCTTTTATTTCAGCTTGGTTTTCTGCTATTTTAGCTCTTAGCTGCACTTGGTTATGAAGAGAATAGTCAGTTTTAAGTTTATTTATCTTCTTTTTTAATTTTTTCCCTGGGCTGTCACATAACAGAAAGGCAGATATCCGGGATATTTCCTTTCGGAGTTTTAATATTTTCTGTTGAAGCCTACTTTTCCAGACTGGTTCTTTTGTTTTGGCCTCAAATTTTCCCTCTTTTTTCTCTTTATGCTGAGGTAAAAGTTTCCTCTGCATAAACCATGCGTCCCCAAAAGTTGCATGGTTTATTTCAGTTAATGACGCATTAGTTGGGACAATTTTTGTGAGAGCATCATTCACTTTCGTAACAAGGATCTTGAAGGCTTTCGTACAATTTATTTTCACCAGTCTGGGTCGATCTCCAACAGCCAGGCATCGTGCCATTTCTATTTTATTCGCCAGTTCTTCCTCCAGCTCCATCTGATCGGCATCCAGTGTCATGTTTACAGGTGGGGCATTGCGGTGTTGATTTTGCCCATGTTTTAGTTGAGATATTTTCGGGGGTGAGTATTGAGGAGAGTTACTGTTGTTTATTGGGCATTGCCCTTGATAATGCGTCTCCTCTGTCAATGTTAGGTCTGAGACCATGTCGGGTAGTGGAGATGAAATGGGTTCTGGTGTAATATCACTGGGAAGAGGGATGGGGTTGCTTATTGGGCAGATGTCATCCTCAATCATCAAGTGAATGTCTCTAATCATGCTGGAAATCTGCTCCGTAGAGAAAGCATTGTTCTTCATGAAGTTAAACTTCTGGCATGTGAGTTTTTCTCTTGCGATGTTTTTTTTATTTGGGCAATGATGCTTAAAGATTTTTTGCCATTCTTGGCATCTTTCTTTGAGTTTTGAATGCTTAATTTTTGCATATTCCATCGCCCATATAAGCATCCATTTATCCTCCCTGCTCCATTGAGTTTGCGCAAACTCAGTTGTGTCCCTTTGGCTAAAGTCCTCCTCTGCCTCAGCAAGAGCCTTTAGCTCTATTACATCTCTTATATCTTTGCTAAGATATTTGCTAACCTGTGACACGATCGACAGTAAGTTTTTAGTTGTTGTCTCTAATACCGTTTCCATTGGTAAGAGAGACGATTTTATTTGGGCCTAGAATATAGAATTTTTTTTTTCTTCCCCATTTTTCATATCTTGAATATGCAAAACAGTGAAGAATTATTTTCTTCTCCTCAACAGACCACTTGATAAGACTATAGTTCCTTTTATTGGTGGTCCTTGCTTGGTTTTGCCGAATTCCAGGACTAGAGTTGGTCTGGTCTGATGTAGTATCCAGCTTAGAGTTGTTACTTGTGGTAACATCACTAGGAGAAGGTGCACCGTTGCTTTCCTCGTATGACCCAGTGCATAGCCATGCTGAGGGGATCTTTTTATTCTGTGCGACATCCTGTCAGTTTGTAGATTTAGAAGTTTTCATTTTCATTTTTGTTTGAATGTTTGGTCAGGGTTTACTTCAAACTTGAAGCATCCTCATATCAGATTTTCTGACAAACCCCTGTACAGAGAGACCGAAGATACCCGAGGTCGGTATCTAGTAGGCATTCAAGTCCTCTCCAGTAGGCATTCAAGTCCTCCCCTTTAGGCATTCAAGTCCTCCCCAGTGTGAGTTCTTATATGTATTATTAAAACTGATTTTAGAGAAAACGAACTTCCGCATTGTTCACAAGAATATGGCTTTTCGTTGCTTTTCTCTTTTTTTTTCATTTTTCTTAAACTTTTTCTTCTAGGGGATGGGACATCCAACCAGATGTCTGACATTTACCCCTATTTTAGTGAGTCCAACCAAGAGATCTTTTCAGGATTCTAGCCGTCCCTTTCAGTGCAATCGTTTGTATTTCACTTGCACTTGGTTCACCGGGTATGCTTGCTATGTACTTTTTAAAGTTCTTTTTCATAAGTCCAGTTGCTCCTATGATGACTGGTATAATTGAAACGTCTTTTAGTTTCCAATTTCGTTTCATATCATACATAAGTCCTTGATACTTTGTAATCTTTTCCCTCTCAACTCTGTTAAGCCCTGTATCATTGGGTACACTGACCTCTATTACGGTCGCTTTTTTGTTTGCTCTGTCCCAAATCACTATATCTGGTTTAACAGCTGCATTTTCAAGATATGTAGCAGTAGGGATTATGTAGTCATAGTGAATAGTGTAGTTGTCATTCCCAACTGTTCGTTCGGGTATATGTTCCCAGGAGTTTTTACTACACTGAATGTTGAGTTTCTTACATATCTTCCAGTGAAGGTATTTGCAAACTCCGTTATGGCGATCTGTATAATAAGCGTCTCCAAGTAGGACTTTGCAACCAGAAATCAGGTGGCCCACACTCTCAACCTCAGTGCTACAGAACCTGCATTTATTATTGTTGCTTAGACCACACATCTTTTTGAAGGCATTTGTCATGAGGTCCTGGTCTTGTGCAGCCAATATCAACCTCTCTTGGTCGTAATGGAGGGATCCTCTTTTGAGCCAGTCCAGGGAACCATCCCTATCAATATATTCTTGGGATAGTTCAGTCGGTAGGTATTTTGCCCGTTTATGGTTGGTCCATTCTTCTGTTTTTAGTGTGTGTTCTCATATGTTGCACTAAATGTGCTTTTTGAGAAAACGACTTCCCACATTGTTTACAAGAATATAGCTTTTCACCAGTGTGGAGTCGAAGATGGGTCACTAAATTTGATTGAACAGAAAAAGAATATCCACATTGTTGACAGGAATATGGCTTTTCACCTGTGTGAGTTCTTATATGCTTCACAAGGTCATATTTACGAGAACTTGAATATTCACATTGTTCACAGCAATATGGTTTTTCACCAGTGTGAGTTCTTATATGTTCTGTTAAATTTGATTTTCGAGAAAACGAACTTCCACATTGTTCACAAGAATATGGCTTTTCGTTAGTGTGTGTTCTCATATGTTGCACTAAATGTGCTTTTCGAGAAAACGAATTCCCACATTGTTTACAAGAATATGGCTTTTCACCAGTGTGGAGTCAAATATGGGTCACTAAATTTTGTTGAGCAGAAAAAGAATATCCACATTGTTGACAGGAATATGGCTTTTCACCTGTGTGAGTTCTTATATGCCTGACAAGGTGATATTTATGAGAACTTGAATATTCACATTGTTCACAAGAATATGGTTTTTCACCAGTGTGACTTCTTATATGTTTCACAAGACTTTGTTCATGAGAACTTGAATATTCACATTGTGCACAGGAATATGTTTTCTTCCTAGTGTGAGCTTTCATATGCCTTGCAAACTTTTCCTTCTCATGAAAAACATAGCTACACACTTCACAAGAATATGAGGCTTCCTCGACGTGGTTTTTCTTATGTTGTATTAGATTTCCTTTCTGAGAAAAAATAGATCCACATATTGTACAAGAATAATGTTTTTTTCTTGAGTGGATTATCATTTGTGGCACTAGATGCCGTTTTCGAGAAGAAGTATGTTCACATATCAAACAAACATATGGTTTATTTTCACCGTGTGCTTGCATGTTTCAGTAATTATCTTTTGAAACAAGAATACCAAGATGTTTATGACAGATTATTCAGTTTTTTTTCTGAAGATTTTATAAAACGTAGAGTATTTTTTCAACAGATGTTTGTTTATATTTTCCAAACAAGAATATGGTTCTCTCTGTAGCAAATGTTAACGAAAATTCAAATCCAACACAGGCGATCAAGCGGGAATATCTGCAATGAAAAAAAAACTTAAATTAGTTTTTTATAGTTTATTTAATTTTCACCGATGAATATCTTTTATATTGATACAATCATAACTATGACGAATATCTTTTATATTGATATAATCATAACTACGTTACGATATTCATAACTACATTACGAGATCAGCGTTTCTTTTGCGCAACTTTTTAAAGATACTTACTAAGAGATTTCGCGTTTATATTGATACAAGTCTAAATACGATTAATATCTTTCATTTATACAATCATGTATACGATGAATAGCTTTTATTTATCCAATCATCATTATGATGGATATCTTATATTGATGCAATTATAATTACGATGAATATCTTTTATATTGATACAATCATAATTATGATGAATATCTTTTATATTGATACAATCATAACTATGATGAATATCTTTTATATTGATACAATCATAACTATGATGAATATCTTTTATATTGATACAATCATAACTATGATGAATATCTTTTATATTGATACAATCATAACTATGACGAATATCTTTTATATTGATACAATCATAACTATGACGAATATCTTTTATATTGATACAATAATAACTATGATGAATATTTTTTATATTGATACAATCATAACTATGACGAATATTTTTTATATTGATACAATCATAACTATGACGAATATCTTTTATATTGATACAATCATAACTATGATGAATATCTTTTATATTGATACAATCATAACTATGACGAATATCTTTTATATTGATACATGACGATATCTTTTATATTGATACAATCATAACTATGACGAATATCTTTTATATTGATACAATAATAACTATGATGAATATTTTTTATATTGATACAATCATAACTATGATGAATATCTTTTATATTGATACAATCATAACTATGATGAATATCTTTTATATTGATACAATCATAACTATGATGAATATCTTTTATATTGATACAATCATGACTATGATGAATATATTTTATATTGATACAATCATGACTATGATGAATATCTTTTATATTGATACAATCATAACTATGATGAATATCTTTTATATTGATACAATCATAACTATGATGAATATCTTTTATATTGATACAATCATAACTATGATGAATATCTTTTATATTGATACAATCATAACTATGATGAATATCTTTTATATTGATACAATCATAACTATGATGAATATCTTTTATATTGATACAATCATAACTATGATGAATATCTTTTATATTGATACAATCATAACTATGATGAATATCTTTTATATTGATACAATCATAACTATGATGAATATCTTTTCTATTGATACAATCATAACTATGATGAATATCTTTTATATTGATACAATCATGACTATGATGAATATCTTTTATATTGATACAATCATAACTATGATGAATCTCTTTATATTGATACAATCATAACTATGATGAATATCTTTTATATTGATACAATCATAACTATGATGAATATCTTTTATATTGATACAATCATAACTATGATGAATATCTTTTATATTGATACAATCATAACTATGATGAATATCTTTTATATTGATACAATCAGAACTATGATGAATATCTTTCATATTGATACAATCATAACTATGATGAATATCTTTTATATTGATACAATCATAACTATGATGAATATCTTTTATATTGATACAATCATAACTATGATGAATATCTTTTATATTGATACAATCATAACTATGATGAATATCTTTTATATTGATACAATCATAACTATGATGAATATCTTTTATATTGATACAATCATAACTATGATGAATATCTTTTATATTGATACAATCATAACTATGATGAATATCTTTTCTATTGATACAATCATAACTATGATGAATATCTTTTATATTGATACAATCATGACTATGATGAATATCTTTTATATTGATACAATCATAACTATGATGAATATCTTTTATATTGATACAATCATAACTATGATGAATATCTTTTATATTGATACAATCATAACTATGATGAATATCTTTTATATTGATACAATCATGACTATGATGAATATCTTTTATATTGATACAATCATAACTATGATGAATATCTTTTATATTGATACATTCATAACTATGATGAATATCTTTTATATTGATACAATCATAACTATGATGAATATCTTTTATATTGATACATTCATAACTATGATGAATATCTTATATTGATACAATCATGACTATGATGAATATCTAATATTGATATAATAATAACTATGATGAATATCATATATTGATACAATCATAACTGTGAGGAATCTTTTATATTGATACAATCATAACTGTGAGGAATCTTTTATATTGATACAATCATAACTATGATGATTATCTTTTGATACAGTAATAACGACGATGAATATCTTATATGAAACCCATCATAACAACGATTAATGTCTTATATTGAAACAATCATAACGACATGAAACATCTTTTATATTGATACAATCATGACTACGATTAATATCTTTTTTATTGAGACAATCATAACTACGATTAATATCTTATATATATGAGTGTGTGTCCAAACCATGTTTACTTTTGTTTTTAAAAAGATAAATCTATATAATTATAAAACTCAAATTGTTTACGACATCTGGTTGAGCATGCGCGCTAAAACATTAACGCATAATAACGTAAACAAATAAACACAAATTGCTTCTTTTTCAGATTGACTTGCGTACGGAAATATTAAGGTTATTATTTTGAAATTTTGAAGCACATTATATATACAGGGTGTCCACAAAGTCTGGCTGCATTATCTACAGGGTGTCTACAAAGTCTAGCTGTATACAGGGTTCCCATAAAGTCTGGCTGCATAATCTACAGGGTACCCATAAAGTCTGGATACATAGTCTAAAGGATGCCCACTATGTCTGTATACAAAATCTAAATGGTGTCCACAAAGTCTGGATGCATAATCTAAAGGGTGTCCACAAAGTCTGGATACATAATCTAAAGGGTGTCCACAAAGTCTGGATACATAATCTAAAGGGTGTCCACAAAGTTAGCGATATGTTTTGAATGAATTCAATTATTTACGAAAGTGCATTTTTACCTAAATGCGAGTTGGGAATAAATTTCCCTTTAACTAATCTGGTATCCCCACATGGGTAGCGGTATATATATTATTTTAAAAATATAATTATCCAGTGACACGTGTTTCGTCGTCTACAATTTTGAATCTCGCTAGATTCAGCCACTCTGATGAGTCGTAGACGAGGAAACACGTGTCAGTGGATTATTATATTTTAAAATTTATATATATATATATATATATATATATATATATATATATGCATATATATGTGAACACACACAAAAATATAATAAGGTTAAATTAAAATGAGATTGTCATTAAAAGATAATGTTACTATTATTAATTTAAAATTAGGCTAAGACCAGTAATACAGAATTTAAAAAGCAAAGCAAAATTAAAATGGAAAAATTAAAAACTATGAGAAGTTATCTCCCTTTCATCGCAAACATACAAGAAAGATTAAAATTGAAAAAAACTTAAGAATAAAAAGAATATTAATTAAATGATTAACATAACCAGCAGAGGATGAAGAATATTTTAATTAATATTTCATTCAAATGAACCTTTTTAACTTCTGTTCATTCATAAGAAACAACTAAGCAAAAAATAATATTTGAATAGAATCTAGAATTAAATAAATTGTTAAAAATTATAAAAAATAAATGAAGATTTTAAAAAGTATACAAAAGATTTTTATTGTTGAAAATATCATTTAAAAAGAAAAAATACGACAGTTGGAAAACCGATAGACCTGTAAGCCATCGAAAACATAAAAAATAAACAAAAAATAAATCAGATGCGTTGAATCTCTTTGAATATATGGAATGTATTCATATATGTATGATTAGAGTGAATTTTATCGTATTGTGAGTAGCTATGTCGGAATACTTTTTAATGATATATTAAAAATTGCTCAAATAGTTACGAAACAATTTTATTCTCATTTTATATTTTGTTGTTTTGATTTGTACGAAAATCTTAATCATTAATATTAAATAATTGAGTAAAAAAATATATAAAATTTGATTCTTTTTTATTAGTATATGAACATTACGGGAATTTTGACATATCAAAAATTTAAGTAAATCATTAAATTTTATATATATATATATATATATATATTACAATAGTATATATATATATATTACAATAGTATAGATATATATATTACAATAGTATAGATATATATATATATATTACAATAGTATATATATATATATTACAATAGTATATATATATATATATATATATATATATTACAATAGTATATATATATATATATTACAATAGTATATATATATATATATTACAATAGTATATATATATATATTACAATAGTATATATATATATATATATATATTACAATAGTATATATATATATATATATATTACAATAGTATATATATATATATATATATTACAATAGTATATATATATATATATATATTACAATAGTATATATATATATATATATATTACAATAGTATATATATATATATATATATTACAATAGTATATATATATATATATATATTACAATAGTATATATATATATATATATATATATTACAATAGTATATATATATATATATATATATATATTACAATAGTATATATATATATATATATATTACAATAGTATATATATATATATATATATTACAATAGTATATATATATATATATATATATATATTACAATAGTATATATATATATATATATTACAATAGTATATATATATATATTACAATAGTATATATATATATATATATATTACAATAGTATATATATATATATATATATTACAATAGTATATATATATATATATATTACAATAGTATATATATATATATATATATATATATATTACAATAGTATATATATATATTACAATAGTATATATATATATATATATTACAATAGTATATATATATATATATATTACAATAGTATATATATATATATATATATATTACAATAGTATATATATATATATATATTACAATAGTATATATATATATATATATATTACAATAGTATATATATATATATATATATATTACAATAGTATATATATATATATATATATTACAATAGTATATATATATATATATATATTACAATAGTATATATATATATATATATATATATTACAATAGTATATATATATATATATATATATATATATTACAATAGTATATATATATATATATATATATATATATATTACAATAGTATATATATATATATATATTACAATAGTATATATATATATATATATATATATATATATATATATATATATATATATTACATTAGAAAAATTCGAGCATGAAAAGTAATATGGTTAAACTTAAACGTTAAAGTCGTAAAAGACTAGTTGTTAAAACCGAGAAAGATATTCTAGTAAATATATAATAAATTTATAACTTAAAATATTGCAACATTAAAAATTTATTATATAATGTTATAAATTCTTTTTTAAGTTTTTTTAGTATTTAAGACCATGCGGACGGCGGCCATCTTAGTTTGTTCGTTTAACTAAACAAGTACCACAAATATACTTCAAGTCAAAAAATGTTTCGGAAAAAAATCCAATGTTGATCTAAATCGGAAAAAAATGTTTCAATTAAATTATTAATTTGTTGTTGACCATTTAATGTTGCTTTAATTTAAAAAAAATGTTTCATTTAAATTGTTCATCTCTCCCGAAAAAATACTTCATAACAATCCAATGTTGCTTTTTATTATTAAATTGTTTTATTAAAATTATATTTCCTTATGCAGACCTTTAAATAATTATTCAGGGCTTCTACACTATTACGACACAATTTTTTAATCAGATAAAAAAAAGCAATGGTTTCTACTGATTTTTTCATCAATTCTAATAAATTACAAGGTAACTTCCAAATAATTTAGTCGGAATTTCTTGAATATTACTGCATTATTAAACACAAACAACTTTAATCGTGTTAACAAGTGTAAAATTGCCACCATCTTGTTTAAATCAAAACGCAAAATTATCCCCCTTTTGATCTCTCCTGTGTCTTACTACCGTTTTCTCCCAAATCAATTTTCTATTCTATTTAATAAATGATTTTTTTCCCTTATCGATTTTCGTAATTTTGGGATATAATCATCTTTAAGTAACCGAAGAATATGTAGATACCATCGTTTTCATGTGAAATTCGGAAAATTTTGTTTCACAATAAAATAAATCATTTTTTTTTAATTGGACTAAAAATAATAAAAAGATTTCAAATTTAACATTTACTTTTTTGGCACTTGTACAGTTTAATCAACACGTTAAAAACTGAAAATATATATATAAAAAAAGATTATATTGTACGTATCCGTTTTGGACAGAAAATCTAAAAAAAAAAAAGTTTTAACAAAATCGTTTGATTTGATCCAGTAAGTTTTTTCGTTATTTATTTATTTATTTATTTATTTACGGCGGAAAACCACGTTTTTATGCCAGAGCACGTTGAAGGTAGAAATCTTGGAAATTTTTTTGAACACGCCACGGGAGATAACTCAATTTTAAGCTCCAATATTACATCCCATCCTTAATTCTAGCTTTTCTTCCTAAAAATGTAACCTTTTGTTTGGTAACATAAATTGTTTGTACGCTGTAAAAACAAAAAAAAAAGAAAGAAATTTAGTGTTTTCTTTTTTCCGGAGTACTACATACAATAACGGATGCGTACAATTGAAACTTTTTTTTAATATTTTCATTTTTTATTATCTTTATTAAACTGTACAAGTACCTTTACTTTCTTTTTTTTTTTCAATTTTTAAATTATAAAATCTGTGTTTTTATACACAGTATTGGGAAATATTAAAATATAAGGTGATTTTATTACATCTAAAGTCGAACTACAGACTTTAAAATAAACCTAATTGTATCTAAAGCCGAAATACAAACTTTTAAGTAAAATCAATAGTATCTACTTTATTGTCATGCCACAGTAATGAACATATCCAAAAATTAAGAAAAACGATGAGGTAGATAAATAAATATTAATTAAATATGTTTCGAATACAATTAACGAACATTTAGATTTGGTAAATATAAGAAACAGAAGAGTTCGAATCGTAACAAAGGAAGTTATATATATATATATATATATATATATATATATATATATATATATATATATATATATATATAAGGAATTTTAGCAGAACTTTATTCATTTCGAAATTTTCTTTTGGTACTGGCACAGTTTAATCAAGACATTAAAAAAAAAAATGAAAATATTGAAAAAATAACATTGTACGTAGCCGTTATGGAATGAAGTTCCCCGAAAAATTTTTCTTTAAAGTTGATCAAGTAGTTTTTTTTTACAATAAAAATCACATTTAAATGAGATCGATCTATCGTTACCATTTGGCTATTTACGGGCACGCGTTGCCGTTGGGGGTGGCTTTAAACGAAAAATGATTAACAAATGACAAAATAAAAAAGAATTTAAAAAAAAGACAAAGAAACCTTGTAAAATAAGTGTAAAAATAGTATTTTTTCTGCTCATCTTTCAAAATAATCTCGTCAAATTTTGACAATCTTCAAGCGGTGATTGGAGTGATCTCCCCCTGGCGCACCTTTCTCCTAAGCGGGGGGGGGGGAGTTTGTCGCTACCCGACCGATCTCATTAAAATTTGATTTTCCTTGAAAAAAAAAAAAACCTACTTGATCAAATTAAGTTATCGTTTTTTTCTTTTTGCATGAAAACTTTATTTCAATACATTTTTGGTAAATTTTTAGTTTACCGACCCCTCGGCATTCACCTTTAATTTGTCGACTTTTATATGTTTTCGAGTACGCTGAGAACGAATAACGCATTTATTATTTGCGCAAACACGCAGTTATCCGTATTTTAAGACATTCAGTATCCAACGTAATCCTTATCATTTTTAATGGCGTCCATTTTGTTTTCCAAAAGCGAAAAACACCAAAAAAAAAAAAACTTTTTGTTTTACAAAGACTAAATATGCCACATGTAACTGGAATTCCCTCTTCCCCACCACTTGGTTTATTGGAGGAGGAAGGGAATTCCGAGAAATCTTGAGCGAAACAAAACCACAAATTAAAAACAGTATTTAAAATAATATTTATTATAATAAATAAAAAGATAAATATTACCTTTCGCTACAACAAAACACCGACCACTAATTTGTTGTTGTTTAGGGATATTCGATGTTGCTGGTCACAAATCTGATGATCAAATCTGTTGCAAAATTACGATTTGCATGGTATTAACCCCTTTTAATTGATCTAAAAAATTAAGTAGGGGAAAGGTATTCAATTATAGAACTTATGTAGTTTAACAGGTGCTTTTGCAGTTTAATTAAACGTTTTTCCATAAGTAACGCGCCGACATTTACAGGTTTTTCTTTAATTTATTTGGTACATTAGTGTCTATTCGATAATCTGTTGAAGAAAAATTCATAAACAGACGAAAATAAAAATTATAGATGGCGTACCACTTCCATATATTGCAGATGAAAAAAAAAAAAAACTATTCCGTTGGAACTTCTGCAGTTTACGAACGGTGTTGTTTTTAAGATAGGAGTTTCAGTTTAAATACGAATTCATAGTATTTATTGTTAGATGAAAGTACAAGTTTTGCTTCTGATTGATTTTTAAAACGTTAACAAACTTTTCTGTTGGAACTTTTGCAGTTTACGAACCGTGTTTTTTATTATTATTATTATTTTTTTAGTTAGGAGTTTTTCAGGTTAAATTCAAATTTATAGTATTTATTGTTAGTTTAAGTTCGAAATAGTTAAATGAAGCCCCCTTCCTCTTCTGGTTGGATTTCTAAATAAAACGTTATTATTTTAATTTACAATTTAACAAATTGTTTTGTAGTGTTAACTAATATAACAGTAAAATGATTTTTAAATGTTTTCATAAATAGCATTTTTCATTAATACCGTTTTCCATATAATATATTCCTGAATTCATTGATTTTCATACGACAGTGCCATTAATTTTTGTAAAAAAAAAAACAATTAAAAAAACAATTATTATTATTTCTTCAGTATATGCAGAATACGGACCATACTATTTTTAGTGAGGATTTTCAAATTATATCCAATTTTTACCGTCCTATCTTTTTTCTTTGAATGTAAATAATGAAAATATATTTTAAATTATGTTTGAAATATGTTTATAGTAATTGTTATCTTGCAGATTAGCAAAACAATAGTTTCAGTAATTTTACAAAAAACCTGCCTTTAAATCTTTAAAAAATTATTAATTTGCTTTTAGTTGTCAAATATTGCTAATATACCATTAAGTTGGAAAGGCTTTGACGAATCGATACAAAAAAAAAGAAAAAAAAACAATGAATAACTGCGCATTTTGCTAAAATACGATAATTTCTTTCGACAATTCATTGTTACTTAATATCAATTCAGCTGTGGTCGATTATAGATGCTAAAAATAGTTGTTCTGTATTAACAAACAGTTATTACCTCCTCCTTTTCCATATATAGATGCTAAAAATAGTTCGTGCTGAATGATAAATTATTACGTAGAAACTTATTATTTAAAATGGAGAGTGTTTTGTAAATATTCCGTACTTTCACCTAACAATTTAATACAAGTAATATTATAAAACTTGAATTTCTTGATTAAATAATTCGAAAAATGCTGATATGGAGTTCATCGAATTCCCTTATAAACACTTTTTGTACGCGGCATGCACTTATTGATTCGTGCTGAAATAATAACGGTATTATTTAAAAAGCAATTCTTAGCATGGGGAGAATATGTGTACCTATTCTGTACTTTAATTTTACAATTAAATAAAAAAAACATATCATAAAACTTTAATTAAACTTGGAAATACAATTTAAAAATAGCGCGGATCAGTAAGTGCGTTAGCACCACAATTTTTGTTGCAAAGAGAATGACAATATTAGTAAAAAAAAAAAATCAGAAAAAGAAAAATTCAAACTTTTAATTAAATTCTACAGTTTTGGGGAATATTTTAAGATTTAATGTTTGAAATATTTCTGCAGTGTTTATACTGAAATTATTTGTTTGAATTTCATTTTTATTAAATTATGGTTCGATTTTCAGTTAAATTTACCGGTAGTTTTTCAGTTTTCATTTTTTAAATATTGTTTGTCGCTTATATTAAAAAAAATATTGGTGTTCATTTTAATATGAGAGTAGGGTTTGTATTACTGTACACAGATTCGAAAAAGTTGCCAAAAAACAAATATATAACAAATAAATGTTATCAAAGGCAAGATAAGTTACTTTTCTACCTAACTGGATATGTTTTCAGTGTTTTTATTTAATGTAACATGTTTATTTAGCTCGAAAAACATACTGTGTTTACCGATGTATTGGAAAATTCAAAATGGCACCCTACTCTCTCTTTAACACGGTAAGTTTGATAAAAGGTGCTATAAATATAAAACTAGACAGAATACTGTTAGAAACTCGCTCAATATATGTTACCGCGACATAGGTGAACATATATTCGGTGGGGTTTTAATAATATTTTGTCTTGTTAATTATTTATAACACCTTTTCCTAAACTTACTGTGGTAAAGAGAAAGTCGGGCGCCATTTTGACTTTTCCAATACATCGGTAAACACTGTATGTTTTTCGAGCTAAATAAACATGTTACATTGAATAAAAACACGAAAAATATATCCAGTTTGGAAGAAAAATAACTTATCTTACCTTTGATAACATTTATTTGTTATATATTTGTTTTTTGTCAACTTTTTCGAATCTATGTGTACAGTAATTCAAACCCTGAAAGTATTTAAAAAGAATTTCGTTTAATTTTAATATTTGTTTATTGCCTTAATTCATATTACATATCTTTCAACATTTGATTGTCTTCGGCGTCAAACATACAAAATATCACATGCATAATTTTTATTTATTTATATTGAATAAACTTCAGTTTCACTACAAATCAAATCGTGTTCCATTTCTTCTTTTTAAATGTAATTTATAAGTAAATAAAGAACACATTCTAATGTTTAACATCCATAATACAACGAAATGTTCAATTTCTTTTAACGTATTAAACAAACAACTTTCCGTTTCAATTCTTTTTTTATTAATAATATTGGATGAGTTTCTATATAACTCATCGTGTTCTTTATCTTTTTTTGAATCCAAGTTTGAAGATTTATGTAAAGAATTCTGCTCATTATCGACAGTCTAAGTGTGCGACATATTTTCCTTGCTAAGACCTCGACGATAACGTCATTTTTCAGCTGATAGGCCATCTCTTACGATGGCCGTGCTTTTTACCTACCTGGATAAGTTTTTTTTTTTAACATACACATAGAAACGTATACTTGTCGGCCATGTTTTTTTATAACTCTGCAATTCGACATTATTGTTTATTGAAGCAACTGAAACTTTAAAATATGTCTATTTGTTATATATGTCACTTTTTAAAAATCTTTTATGTTTGTGGTCTTCTCAACCATATGCCTATATATTTTTAATAACATTTTATAATTGTTTTTTTTTTTTAATAATTCGAAACATTTATTCCGAATCTTTTTTACAGACTATATTGCCTTTTACTTATTATAGGATGTTCAGGTTGAATTCAATTCTTATGGTTTTTGTTGTTTATTGAATTTTATATAAAACTACAGATTATTATTTTATGTTCCGCTCACCATGTTAAGGGTGGGTTTCTCAATATTAGTGTTACTATTTCAGCACGGTCCGTGTTTTGTATAAGCACCAAAAAGTTCAATTGTAATTTACTTTGAAAAGAGAAAAAGTTTGGTAAATTAATGTTTATTCAATTCCGGATCCATTTATAAAACAAACTAATTTTTATTCCCACCCCCAAAAAATAATGAAAAGAAAAAGAAGTACTCATGCAGAGAGCGATCCATGCTGAAATAATAACGTAATTATTTTAAAAGCCATTCTTAACATGGGAGGGGAGGGTATTTTGTACCTATTCTGTACCTTACAATTGAATTTTTAAAAATATCATAAAACTTTAATTAAACGTGGAAATACGAATTTAAAAAACAGCGCGAATCACTCTCTGCATTAGCACGGAAAAAGAAATATTTTTTAAATAGTAAATTGCTTTCTATAAATTCATGTACACGATTTGGGAGGAACCGATTTAAAATATTGACGGTTGAGATCGACTTCACAGTCGACAGCGATTAAAAGTGGAAAACTATACATTATTTACCGTTTCAATTTCTTTAAGCAAAACTGATCCAGTAAAGGAGAAATCGAGATGTCCATAGGAATAAAAAATACACTGACGTAAAATGCATTGCATTGTTAAAAGTAATAAAACATCGAAAAACAATCTTACCTTTCATTGTAAACAATTGAATACGAAAAAAAAGGCAATAAAGAAATTGATGATTTCTTTTTTGTTTATGTCAAAAATTGAAAATTTGGTCAATTTGTAGGGATTTCTTTACAAAATAACTACAATTACAATTTCGTATGTCCAATTCATTAAGAAATCCAAGAATAAATGAATATTGAAAAAGTTAAAAATTACAAACTCAAAAACACGATTGAAACGTGGATTTTAAAAATGGGTGAACAAAAAATGAAAGTTTAAAATGAAAATATATGAAGATTAAAAAAGATAAAACGTTATAATGAAACGTTGTCAATTTTTAAATGTCCGTTAATTACGTATTAGAAAACGTTTTCCTAATCAATGTATTGTCCGTTCATAAGACTAAAATAATTAAAAATGAGAAAAGAAAACTAAGATATCTTTGTTCTGCGTTACTTATATGCTAACGGTCAAGAACAAAGAACAGTTTATATAAATGTTTAAATGAATATATTTATTTAAATATATATTATGCAAATATATATGTATTTCAATTAAAGTACTGTATATATATATATATATATATATATATATATATATATATATATATATATATATATATATATATATTTAAATATATTTAAAGATATTTAAATATCTTTAAATATATATACATATCTTTAAATATATATATATATATATCTTTCATGATGTTTTCAGAGATACAAAATTTAAATATTGCAATTAGGAAAGGAAGACTTTTATGATTCATGATTAAAAGTAAATTTGTATATATACAAATATATATATATATATATATATATATATATATATATCTTCTCTCCAAAAAGGTGGGAATGAAGGGGAAGCAGGAGAGGAAAGAAAAAAAATGGGGAGCCAGCTGACCGGTTTCGACCCTCGCTTCTACAAAGCTGTATCGAGGGAATTATTTTAAAATAAAGAATGAAAGCGATTAAAATAGCGTTTTATTAAATTTACAGGGGGGAAAAAAAGTGGGAAAACGATTTAAATAAAACGGCGTTATGGACGAATGCACTAGAGATTAATCACGTTCAACCCTAGGAGGCATTCCCTTTGCTTGCAAAGAGAAGGTTTCCTGAGTCGAACGTGAATGGTCTCCAAGATCTTAAGATGGTATAATGAATGAGCACGACTAATAATGGTAAAAGAGTCCGTGCTAAAGTTTGCTGCACAAGACGGGTTTTTAAGCAAATGATCAGTAATTGAAGACCCGTATGTGTTAGTAACGACATCAGTTGCCCGGTAGGTTCCATTCCTAATTTTACTGAGTACATGCTGTTGAATTCTTCCATCTAATGTTAATGTCGTTCGACCCAAGTAGTTGGCACCGCAACCACATTTAAAATTGTAAATAACATTACTTTTATGGGGGGGGGGTAAAACGTCTTTTCGAGAAGATGGAAATAAAGTTCTCGTAGAGAAAACAACACGCACATTGGCAGCAAAATAACATCCATGAACTGCTGAACTTATTTGTTTGGCAAATTTCTCACTTACTCTACCTAACCAAGGCAGACGAAGATAAATTGGACATTTGGCTACTATATTCTCTTTCATTCGAGAGAATTCGGCCAATTGCTTTTGAATAGTTGACCTAATGACATCAAGGGGGTACCCATTTTTGGATAAAGTATAAGTAATTCTTTTCAATTCCTCATCTAATTTTGATTTGGAACAAATCATAAGGGCACGATGTGTTAGGGTCCAAATTAGATTTATCTTACGTTTTCTGGAGCAAAATGAATCCCAACGAGTGTACAAACCTGTAAACGTTGGTTTACGGTATATAGATGTTTGGTAACTAGATGGCGTTTTTGTTACCAATACATCAAGGAAGGCTATAGTTGAATTGCTCTCTCCCTCATAGGTGTACTTTAACGCGGGATGCATTCCATTGAGTACGGAGAAAAAGGTGTAAGCTTCCGTTTGGTTATTAAATAAACAGAATGTGTCATCAACATATCGGAAGTACATCAATGGCTTTATGGGTCCAGATAATAAGCGCTCTTCATGGAACCCCACAAAAATATTTGCCATGGTCGGTCCAAGTACTGACCCCATGGCAACACCATCTTTTTGCCGGTACATAATATTGTTGAAACTAAATTCCACAGATGTAGTGGCAAGTTTCATAAGTTCAATAAAGATGTGTTCAGGAACAGGAGGCGGTGATATCCGGCCACGATATAGAAAATCTGCACAAATATCTATAGTCTCCAAAACAGGGACACAAGTAAAAAGGTTGCTAATATCATAGGAGCACATAAATCTATTAACAATCTTAGACTTTTTAATAAAATCAGCAAAATAAAATGAATCTTTAAGACAATATTTACTATAAAACAAGTTGTAAAATGTCAAAGATCCATTTTGAGACCTTGTGTTGCGATGACCCTACCATGGAGAGAATGGGCCTTAATGGGATATCCGCTTTATGGGTTTTAGGGAGACCATATAACCTTGGGCGGATAGATCCAGAGGGTCTTATCTCACTAGATACGTTCTTCGGAAGTACACCATTTTTGACCCACTTGACCAGTTTCTTTTGAAATTTGGTTTCCAAGGAGGCGGTTGAATCATGAGTTGCGACAGGGCCCAATTTTTCAAATTTGTCTTTATCATCTAGTATTATCGACATTTTGTCAAAAGCAATTGGCCGAATTCTCTCGAATGAAAGTGAATATAGTAGCCAAATGTCCAATTTATCTTCGTCTGCCTTGGTTAGGTAGAGTAAGTGAGAAATTTGCCAAACAAATAAGTTCAGCAGTTCATGGATGTTATTTTGCTGCCAATGTGCGTGTTGTTTTCTCTACGAGAACTTTATTTCCATCTTCTCGAAAAGACGTTTTACCCCCCACCACCACCATAAAAGTAATGTTATTTACAATTTTAAATGTGGTTGCGGTGCCAACTACTTGGGTCGAACGACATTAACATTAGATGGAAGAATTCAACAACATGTACCCAGTAAAATTAGGAATGGAACCTACCGGGCAACTGATGTCGTTACTAACACATACGGGTCTTCAATTACTGATCATTTGCTTAAAAACCCGTCTTGTGCAGCAAACTTTAGCACGGACTCTTTTACCATTATTAGTCGTGCTCATTCATTATACCATCTTAAGATCTTGGAGACCATTCACGTTCGACTCAGGAAACCTTCTCTTTGCAAGCAAAGGGAATGCCTCCTGGGGTTGAACGTGATTAATCTCTAGGGTATTCGTCCATAACGCCGTTTTATTTAAATCGTTTTCCCACTTTTTTTTTCCCTGTAAATTTAATAAAAAGCTATTTTAATCGCTTTCATTCTTTATTTTAAAATAATTCCCTCGATACAGCTTTGAGAAGCGAGGGTCAAAACCGGTCAGCTGGCTCCCCATTTTTTTTTTCTTTCCTCTCCTGCTTCCCCTTCATTCCCACCTTTTTGGAGAGAAGATATATATATATATATATATATTTGTATATATACAAATTTACTTTTAATCATGAATCATAAAAGTCTTCCTTTCCTAATTGCAATATATATCTTTATATATATATATCTTTAAATATATATGCTTAAATATATATTTATTATATATTCAGATATATTATGTCTATGTATGTACATATATATATATTAAAATATATATTTATCAAATATTCAAATATATTATAATGTATATATATATATATATATATATATATATATATATATATATATATGCATATTTCTAATGATAAATCTATGCTTGTTTTATTGCATTTTCATTCCAAACAAGGCACAGAGCCACTTTGATTCGGGGCAACTATTTGGGAAATAATTAGTAGGGGTAATATATAGGGAGCTGAGGAGCAAGATGTATGTTTATATTACACTAAAACTTCTGCATGTCAGTACAGTAAGGGAAACAGAAACCCGGAATGGAATTCCTAAGTCTAGCACGAGTCCTAGGGACGAAAGAATGAAAGTAGATTGATTTTTACATCTAGGGATTTCTTATGTGTAGGGGTGGAATTTTGCTGTTTGTAGGGTTTGTTTGATGTGTTTACGTCGAAGAGGTACAAGGGCTTGCAGGTCGTCGAATCCCCTTCCATTAAATTACTAGTGAAACAGGCAGGGGATGCAACATTTCGTCAGTGGGACAGCAGTTTAAGCGTAGCAGATAATATGGGTTCTATTAAGTTGGCAACGTTTTTTTAACCCTGTACGCGGGAGAGACAAGTAGCAGATGCACCAGCCCAAATGTAACAACAATACTACATGCATGGGTGAATGATGACCTTGAAAATGAACAGAATACTTTCAGGCGTAACTTCATAGCACGATGGAGGAAGCCTATCTTCTTTGCAGCAGTCTTCGCTATGCACCCACTCATGTTCCTCCTGAAAATTAAGCCGAAGATTTTGAACGAATTACTTTCAGGTAATGTATCATTAACCATAGCTATTAGTGGTTGAAAATATTTATTGTAGTTATTAAAGGCGAGGAGCTTAGTCTTGGCAGCATTGAATGTGACCATCCATTTTGTCCCGTTTCACCGCAGATCAGACGTCTTCCTCTAGAATTTCCACCATTACCCTGGATACGTGTACATTCGTTTTCCTCTCGTGTCTGTTATAGAGTGTGGTGTCGTCAGCAAATATACCCATCTCAGAGACAATTTAATCGGGTGTCATTTATGAATATTAGGAATAATCAAGATTCGTGGATCTACCTATGAGGTACACCCGCATTTATATTATATTATTTGTATGTACAACCATCGATGGCAACCTGGATTCTTCTTTTCATTAAGAAGAATTTAATTATGTTAAATATTCGTCCAGTAATACATTGGAATCTGATTTTCATGAGAATACTATTATTCAATATTCCAGTTCGATTGGTTTCAATAAATTGGCTGTAACACTTTGACAGTTATGGTCGTCAAAATCCAAATCTATTTTCTATAACAAAAACTTAAACAAAATTCTTTTCGTCTTTCGTTTTTGACAAAAAACCAACAAGCCGATTTTAAAAATTTCATCAATGCAAAAAGTAACGCTTTTTTCTATTAATCGCTTTTAACTCATTTTCATATAAAATTCACATAATTACATTACAAGTCATAAACCTATTCATTATCTCCATACAATCATTAAAAAAAAACGTAGTGCTTTATTAAATTAGCGATGACAACTTACAAAAAAACTATCGGTGTTTTCATCACAGGAAACTTTCCTTTCTTCTTGCACGTGTTTATTGTAAAGAGAAATTTCCTTGAACATGTAAGGGCTCCCCATTTGTGAAACACGTTATCATGGGACTGCTTTCTTGTAGACTAAAACATAGTTTTCTTCAAATCAAATGTCAACAAGTACTCTAACCTTGTTCTTAGAAAAGGCAGCGGATGATTTTCCAAGGTTATCAATCAATTGTTACATAAAGAAGGTCGCCATGTTAATAGCGAGTGAATTGCAAAACAGAATCGAATGATGGTTTTATCGTTTAGCTGTAGTTTTTCCTCTTTTACTATCAACTACACCAAGGCATAGTGAAGGGGCGCTACTCTTTTTTCCAGGATCACTCCACTTTCTCTGTCTTTAGTATGATTCGACTGAGGAGTGAATTCCAGGCTATCAGTCCATTAACGACCACTCTAACCAGCGTGTTATATATGTTAGAGTACTTGGTGACATTTGATTTGAAGAAGACTATGTTGTAGTCTACAAGGAAGCAGTCCCATGGTAACGTGTTCAACGGACAAGGAGCCCTCACATATTCATAGAAATATCTCCTGGGACTGGGCACATGAAAGATAAAGGAAAGTCTTCTTGTGGTGAAAACACCGGGAGTTTTGTTTTTTTTTAAGTTAGTCATCTCTGTTTTAGTAAAGCATAACTTATGTTAAAATGTGTGTATGAAGATATTGAATAGGTTTAACACTAATATATTTATGTAAATTTTATATGAAAATCATTTGAAAGCGATTAATATAAATAAGTGTGAATTTTTGCATAGAAGTAATTTTTAAATTCGGCTTGTTGATATTAATATTGTTTTTATGATGAAATTGTCCCTGAGATGGGTATATTTGCTGACGACAGCACGCTTTTTAACAGACACGAGGGGGAAACGAATGAACACCGATCAAAGGCAAAACGGGGACAAAATGGATGGTCACATTCAATACTGTCAAGACTAATCTTCTTGTCTTTAATAATTACAAGAAACATTCTCAAACACTAATAGACATGACTAACGATACATTACCTGAAAATACTTCTTTCAGACTCATCGGTTTAACGTTCAGGAGGAACATGAGTTAGAACAGATATATTGAGTTCATTGCCAAGGCTGCTGCAAAGAAGATGGGCTTAACCACCGTGCTATAAAGTTACTTACGTCTGAGAGTATCGTGTTCATTTACAACGCCACCATTCGCCCATGTATGTAGTATTGTAACCATATTTGGGCTTGTGCATCTGCTACTTGTCTCCGTTTAAAACAGGGCCCAAATGAGAGTCGCCAACTTAATATATCCCGCACTATGTGTTAGGCTTAAACTGACGAAATGTTGCATCCTCTGCCTGTTTCACAAGTACTTTAATCGAAGGTGCTCCGACGAACTAAAAGCCCTTGTACCCCTGCGACGTAAACACTCCGGACAAACACTACAAACAGCAAAATTCCACCCCTACGCATTAGAAATCTGTAGATGTAAAAAAATGTAAAAGACTTCGGAATTGCCTTCCGGATTTCTGTTTCCCTGAGTTTACTGACATGCAGAAGTTCAAATTTAATATAAACATACATCTTGCTGCTCACCTCCCTACATAGTCCCCCTAGAAATTATGTACCAAATAGTTGCCCCCTTTATCAAGTTGGCACTTTGCCTATTTTCGAGTGAATTTGCAATAAAAAAAACATAGATTTATTATTAGAAATATACATTAATATATATATATATATATATATATATATATATATATATGCACTACTTTATATATACATGTGTGTGTAATATATCTAAATATATATATATATATACATTTATATATGCAATATATCTGAATATATAATAACTATATATTTTAACATATATATATATAAAGATATAGATATATGTCTTAAGATACACACACACACACACATATATATATATATGTATATATATATATATATTAAAGATATATATATATTTAAATATATATATATATATTACATATGTATATATATATATTTAAATATATATATATATATATATATATATATGTATGTATGCATAAGAATAAAATAACAGTACCAACGATGGTTGACGCCAAAATAAGTGAATCTTTATTCATGTAGGATGTGATTTTATTCAATTTACATATATATATATATATTTATATATGCATGTATGTATGTATATATGTATGTATGTCAGGTCATGTCATATGCTATGTATATATGTATTTATGTCAGGTCATGTCATATGCTACTGGTACCATGTAACCCAGTACTACCTGCCTCATGGTCGGGTAATCGGCAACTAAACTGGTTCCCTCACCAAACAAGTCTGGTGAGGAGGGCGGCTAGTCTCCCTGAAGGATTTAAAACAAGACCTTCCAAAGGGCGAATTAACTGTTTTTCTGGGTCAACGGCCAACTAGCACCGTGTATATTTGTGCGTGTGTATATGTGTATTGGTGTAGAGAGGGCTCCCGTAAGCCGTGGTGAAGGCAACCTTTCTAGGAGAAGTAAATCTCTGATTAAAAAAACCATAAAGCGGAAGACCGGTGCCCGCATTAAGCTGGTCTGCAGTTTAATTTGTTGCTGGCTATCTTGCTCTTGCTTGTTGCTGGATCTCAACATTTTGAACCGAGAGAGAGACTTAGCTGTCGTACAAAGCTAAGACTCTGTAACATCATATTTGTATAGATACTCCCTCAGACATTTGGAATCATGGATTTTAAATGTCTGAGGGAGTGGCACTCATGTATGTATGTATATATATGTATGTATATATATGTATGTATATATATATGTAGGTATATATATGTATATATATATATACATACATACATACACACTACTTTAATTGAAATGCATATATATTTACATAATATATATATTTGCATAATATATATTCATTTAAATATTTATATAAACTGTTCTTGGCCGTTAGCATATAAGTAACGCAGAACAAAGATATCTTAGTTTAATTCTTTTTCTCATTTTTAATTATTTTAGTCTTATGAATGGACAATATGTTGATAGGAAAACGTTTTCTAACACGTAATTAACGGACATTTAAAAATTGACAACGTTTCATTATAACGTTTTATCTTTTAATATTTTTTAATCTTCCTATATTTTCGTTTTAAACTTTCATTTTTTTGTTCATCCATTTTTTAAATCCACGTTTCAATCGTGTTTTTGAGTTTTTAATTTTTAACTTTTTCAATATTCATTTATTCTTGGATTTCTTAATGAATTGGACATTTGAAATTGTATTAATTTTGTAAAGAAATCCCTACAAATTGACCAAATTTTCTATTTTTGACATAAACAAAAAAGAAATCATCCAATTTTTTTATGCCGTTTTCGTATTCAATTGTTTACAACGAAAGGTAAGATTGTTTTTCGATATTTTATTACTTTTAACAATGCAATGCATTTTATGTCAGTGTATTTTTTTTTTATTCATATGAACATCTCGATTTCCTATTTACTGGATCAGTTTGCTTAAAGAAATTTAAACGGTAAACAAATTGAAATGGTAAAATGTGTAGTTTTTCACTTTAAATAAATGTCGATTGTGAAGTCATTTCAACGTTCACTATTTTAAATAGTGAAATTTTGTACAGGAATTTATAGAAAGCAATTTACTATCTAACAAAATATTTTTACTTTTAATTTTCTTTGGAAACAAAAACTCATTTGTTTTATAAATTGATCCGGAATTGAACAAACATTATTTTAACAAACCTTTTTCTTTTTTCAAATTAAATTACAATTTAACTTTTTGACGCTAATACAAAACACGGACAGTGCTGAAATAGTAACGTTATTATTTAGAAACCCATGCTTAACAGGGTTAGCGGGAACATTAAATAATATACTGTAGTTTCATATAGTAAGTAAAAATAGCAATGTCAAAAAAAAAAAGATTCGGATTAAAAAGTGTTTCGAATTATTATTAAAATGTATATATACACACACACACACACACATATATATATAAAGTTTATAAAAATATGAGAAGATAAAAAAACAAATGTATAACAAGTAGACGTATTTTAAGGTTTCATTTGTTTCGAAAATAAAATGTCGAATTGCAAAACAAAACAACATGGCTGACTCGAATAAATATTTTTAGTTTGTTTTATTTTTATGATTTAAGCGATTATCGAGAGTTCCCAGATTAAAAAAAAAAATAGCTCAGATCAGTAAGTGCACTAGCACCAGAAATTTAAACGGTAAAGGAATTGAAATGGTAAAATGTATAGTTTTCTACTTTAAATGAATGTCGACTGTGAAGTCATTTTAACCTTCAATATTTTAAATCGGTTCCTCCAAAATTGTGTACAGGAATTTATAGAAAGCAATTTACTATCTAAAAAAATATTTTTATTTTTAATTTTCTTTGGAAACTAAAAAATTGGTATTCATGCAGAGGGTGACCGTGCTGAAATAATAACGTTATTATTTCAAAAACCATTCTTAACATGGGGAGGGGAAGGTGTCTTCTACCTATTTTGTACTTTAACCTTACAATTGAATAAAAAAACAACTTTAATTACACGTGGAAATACGATTTAAAAAATAGCACGGATCACTCTCTGCATTAGGACCAAAAATTTATTTGTTTCATAAATGGATCCAGAATTGAACAAACATTAATGTAACAAACCTATTTCTTCTTTCAGATTAAATTATAATTTAACTTTTTGCTGCTTATACAAAACACGGACCGTGCTGAAATAGTAACGCTATTATTTAGAAACGTATGCTTAACATGGTGAGCGGAAACATTAAATAATATTCTGTAGTTTCATATAAAATTTAATAAACCACAAAAACCATAAGAAAAGATTCGGAATAAGTGTTTCTAATTGGAAGTCGTTAGGTTTCAGAAAAATACAGTTTCAGGAATCGATGGATATAAATTTAAAAGAAGTTTCGAAAAAGTGTATGATATAAATTTAAGTTTCCGAAAAGCGTATATTACTGGATAAAACATGCAGAAAAGTATGTTTGCAATATCGTGAAAATGTGATATTCGTTTTCAACACACCCGAAAATCCCTGATGTGCTGAAAATTTCTGAAAAAAAATGGCTTAAGCGCAAATTGTTTTTAAATAAATGTTATCAAAACAAGATAAGTTACTTTTCTACCTAACTGGATATGTTTTTAGTGTTTTTATTTAATGTAGCATGTTTATTCAGCTCGAAAAACATACAATGTTTATCGATGTATTGGAAAATTAAGAATGGCGACCGACTCTCTCTTTAACACGGTAAGTTTGGGAAAAGGAGCTGAAAATAAAAAATATGCTAAATACTGTTAAAAACCCACTGAATACATGTCAACCTATGTCACGGAAACATATATTGAGCGAGTTTTTAACCGTATTTTGTCTAGTTTTTTATTTATAATTCCTTTTCCCAAATTTACCGTGTCAAATCGTATTTCCAAGTTTAATTAAAGTTTTATGGTGTGTTTTTTTTTTATTCAATTGTAAGGTTAAAGCATAGAATATGTACAAAACACCCATGTTAAGAATGGCTTTTTAAGTAATAACGTTATTATTTACGTCCAGGTCACTCTCTGACTCTGCACTAGTACCAAAACTTCTTAAAAATGTAAACTTAAAAAAATATTTACCGTTTTGACCACTTTATATGTTATCCCCCCTCCCAAAATAAAACAAAAAAAAACTAAAAAGTATTTGTGCGCAATAAATATCTAAATTAAATGTAATGTTTACAAATACTTTCATTACGAGGACGGAACTTCAAAAAAATGTAAAAAAAAAAAATGGAAACGCAAAATGTCCGCAAAGACGTATGTCCGCAGAGACACGTGCTGAAAACGAGGCAAGAAGCTCCTCCTCCCCAAAATATGCGCGAACTATAATTTGAAAAACGAGGCTTCTCTCTGCGAAGAAGGGGGGGGGTATTACTTTTGGCTATCTTGAATTCTTGCGACTCGTAAAAAATTAATATTTGGTATGAAATAAACAGCGTTTAAAACTACTTAAAAACACTAATAAATGATTGAGGTAGGTTGCAAAGTAACTTTTATAGCTACTGTTAATATTTCTTCGTTGTATATTTTAATTTTTGACCACTTTTTCGAATCTATGTGTACAGTAATACAAACCTGAACATCCTATAATAAATAAAAGGAAATGTAATCTGTTAAAAAAAAAGATTTGGAATAAATGTTACTAATTATTATTAAAAAATATATGAAAGTTTCTAAAAATATATATTAGCTGAGAAAACAAACAAAAGGATTTTTAAAAATCAAATATATAACAAGTAGACTTTTTTTATTTTAAAGTTTTATTTGTTTCGAAAATAAAGTGATGTCGAATTGCAAAGTTAAAAATAAAACATGGCTGACAAGTATACATGTCTATCTGTAGTTTTTGTTTTCATGATTGAAGTGATTATCGAGACTTCCCAGTTGAATGTTTGAATGTCGGCTATCTTGTCAGTCTAACTTACCAACTCGTCATTACTTGTGTTTTTAATTAAATAGACGCTTTAAAACATGCTCAACCACACACACACACACACACACACACACACACACACACACACAAACAAAACAAACAATAAAAAAAACTATCCAGGTAGGTAAAAAAGAACGACCATCGTAAGAGATGGCCTTTCAGCTTAAAAACGACGTCATCGTCGAGGTTCTAGCAAGCAAGATAATTGACACATTAATAATGAGCAGGAATTTTTACAGAAAACTTCAAAATTGGATTTAATAAAAGTAAATAAAGAACACGAGTTGTATTGACAATCCTCCAATATTAATAAATGGGGGGGGGGTGTTTATGCGTTAAAAAGCAATTGATCATTGCGTTTGATTATGGATTTTAACGTTCTTTATTTACTTATAAATTACTTTTAAAAAGAAAAGGAAGGAACATTTTTTTTACTAATATTGTCATTCTCTTTGCGACAAAAATTGTTTATAAGGGAATTCGATGAACTGAACTCCATAGCGTTTTTAGAATTATTTAATCAAGAAATTCAAGTTTTACGGTATCGCTTTTATTAAATTGTTAGGTGAAAGTACAGAATATTTCCAACACACTCTCTATGTTAAATGATAAGTTTCTAAGCAATAATTTATTTCAGCACATAAATAAAATGCAAGATATTTTTTTTATATCCATAATTTCATTTTTTAAAATATTTTCTGAAAAAAAAAACGTACTAATAAGAGAAACATTTGAAATAACGCGCGTTTTTTTTTTTTTTTTTTTTTGTCTCAACCATTTCATGACCTCACTTTGCTGTAAGTAAGGATAGTTGAAGACATTTTTAGAGAATTTAATGGCGCCGTCGTATGAAAAACAATGAATTCAGGAATATCTTATGTAAAATACGGCATTACTGAAAAATGCTATTTATGTAAACATTTAAAAATGATTTTACTGTTATATAACTTGAGAAAAATACTACGAAACAATTTGTTCAATTGTACATTTTAATAACGTTATTATTTAGAAACCCAACCAGAAGAGGAAGGGGACTCCATTTAACTATTTTGAACTTAAACGAACAATAAATACTATAAATTTGAATTTAACCTGAAACTCCTATCTAAAAAAAAAAAAAAAAAAAAAAAAAAAAAAACAAGGTTCGTAAACTGGAGAAGTTCCAACAGAAAAGTTTGTTAATTTTTAAAAACATTTTATGCTAACAAAAAATTGAATTTAACTTGAAAATCCGGCAGTCTTGCGGTTAAGTCCGGCAAAGTTCGACAACTCTAGAAGGGTCACATCAGTATTTTACACCATCAAATCACGAATATTACGAATTATTAAAAGCATAAGACAACAATACACTTTTTAAGAAATGTTTAATTTTCAAAGTTGTTTTATTTGTATATACAAATTTATACTTTGTTACGTGGTTCATTGTTCGTTTTTCTGTTAAGACAATAATACACTTTCTAAAAATTGTTTCATTTTTCTGTTAAATAAATAATTATAAATATATAAAAATGTATACTTTGTTCGTTTACTTTATTTAATCAAGTGCTTACTTCCAATATTAAAATATTTTTTATATTAATTACATATTTTTATATTTTAAAACTTTCATAATTTTTATTTTAAAACTAATAATTCGTAATATTCGTGATTTGACTGTGTAAAATACTGATGTGACCTTTCTAGAGTTGAAAAACTTTGCCGGGACTTAACTGCAAGGGTGCAAGACTGCCGAAAATCCTAACGAAATCCTAACGAAAATAGTACGGTTTGTATTCTGCATTTACTGAAGAAAAATATCGCATTTTAACAGAAATTAATGGCGCCGTCGTATGAAAAACAATGAATTCAGAAATATATTATATGGAATACGGCAGTACTATGAAGTGTAAAAAAAAAAAAAAAATAATAATAAAAATAAATTTTTAATCCGGAAAAAATTCGGTACTTGTACAGTTTAGTCAAGACATTAAAAAATGAAAATATCGAAAACGGTTATATTGCACGTATCCGTTATGGAACGAAGTTCTTCGAAAAAAATTCACTTAATTTCATCAGGTAGTTTTTTTTTTTTTATGATACCGAGCAAAAGGTTTGATTTTTAGGAAGAAAAGCTAGAATTAAAGATGGGGAGGGAGTATCGGCGCTTTACATGGAGTTATCTCCCCGTGGCGTGTTCAGCAACTTTCAAAATTGCTGAATTCAACATGCTCTCATAAGAACGTGTTTTTCCGCTGTAAAAAAAAAAAAAAATAAATAATAATAAATAAAAAAAAAAATACTCGATCAAATTCAATCTTCAGTCCAAAACGGATAAGCACAATATAACCTTTATTCTATATTTTCATTTTTTTTTCAACAGATTATTACCGAATGGTCCCTAATGTACCAGATTATCCAAAATAAATTAAAGAAAAATCAATAATTAACATTTTTAGGGATGCTCCCTTTTTTAATTCTAAAAAAAGGTCGATGCTTCCAAATTAAGTCTATAGTTACGAAATTTAGCCGAAAAAAGTCAATGCTTCCGAAATGATGGAGTATCGATTTAGGGGAACTTCCTATAAGAGATAAAGCACTTTTTTTAATGGATTGTGTTTGTATTTTATTTATTTTGATAATCTGGTTGATTAATGACATTTCGTTAATAATCCGATGAAAAAAAATAAAATAAAAACACAAAAAATTACAGAGGGGGGGGGGTACCGCTTACAACCGCCACATATATGCATTTGTCGCAGTAAAAAATTGTTTTTCGTCATTTTTTAAAACGAATGTAAAAAATTAATTATTAATGAAAACAAATTTCGAAGATAATTAGCGAAAATGAATTTCTAAACTTTTCAAAACTTTAAGAAAATTATCTCCCTTGTTACGATTCGAAATCTTCGGTTTCTTTTATTGTATTCGAAACGTATTTTCATTTATATTTAATTGCATGCATCGTTATTCGTAATTTTTGAATATGTCCATAAGTGTTACATGGTAATTAATTGTATACCATTGGTTTTACTTGAAAAGTCTGAAATAAATTGCTTTGGCTCTCCGACTCTTCCGGAAATAAAGGATCGTAGTTATTCCCCTTGGCGGAATTAAGGATTCCGCCATATTGATTTCTCGAAAACCCGTGTATATTTTTAAGTTGATAAAACATTTACGAAAGTCATTCCTGTTTACTCTTCTTTTATCTCTACTCATCATTTTCAGTCTATATTTCGAATGTAGATCTTATAAAGAAGAACTCTATGTTTTAAAGTTTCGACTTCAAAATAATGTTTATAAAAACGTATTTTATTATTTAACAATTTTGAGAGAAAGAATTGTTAAATTTGAAATTAATGTTTTTATTTTTTATTTCGGATCCAGTTATTGAAAAAAAAAAGATTTATTTTATTGTGAAATCTAATTTGCAAGATGAACGTTTCTTTCATAATAAATTCTTTTCTATAATGCAGAGTACACATTTTTGAGTGCACAAAGTTTAAGATAGTTGCCAGCCATTGTGAATGATTCATTTCAATTAAGAATTCATATCTCTGGCAGAAAAATAGTTTTGTCCAGAATTTTCCCATATATATAAAAAAAAAAAAACTCCGGCACGTGTGTAGATTATTGATCTTCTAAACTACTGCATTTTAGATGAAAACAAAATTACGTACTTACCTGTCATGCCAAAATAAATATGAATTCTATAAATTATGGAATAAGGACCAAGTAAAAAGATGATTGTCGAAAATGTTGGTTGTTTAAAAAATGGAATGGAAATGAACATTTCGTTCCGTTTTAATCCTTTTCTTTATTTCAAATTGTTCTGGTCCCATATTTTACTCAAGAAATAGTTTACAAACAAAGTCCACTTTTCCAGTAAAAAAGTTTAGATTTCGTAGAAAATGTTCTTTCCTTCTCACTCAAACCGAAACAACATCTTATTTTTTTTTTTTTTTTTTTTTTCCTTGGGCATTAACACACAGTTTACGCAGTATCTTCACTATTGGGACGAAATTTCGGAAATTATAATACGGAATTTCATATGAAAACAATGGTATCTATGTATTCGTTGTACTTTTAAGATGATTATATATCCAAAAATTTTGAAAATTGATAAAGTAGAAAATTATTTATTAAAAAAAAAACGATCATAATACACAAGAATTCAAAGTGGAGGTACTTTTTGTGTTGAATTAAGATGGCGGTAATGTTTCACTTGCTAACACGATTAAAGTTGTTTTTTGTAATTCAGTAAAATTCAGGTAATTTCATTGGCATAATTTGGAAGCTACTCATTTCTCCCACACTCCAACATTTGATTTTCTTATTTAAAAATAAAGCAACTTGAAGAATTTACGGGTTTTTGGAACATGATATTTTTGTTTCGTTAAAACCTCGAGTGAAACAAATTGTAAAACAAATTGTTATGAAAATAGTTGCATTGACAAATAGGTTTCGTAGTGAGGGATGCCTTTTTCTCTTTCTTGCAACCTTCCTTGCAACGGTGCAAGTGCTCGGCTGAGCTCCAATCTATTGTTCCTCCCACCAAACCTTCACGAAAAACACCCGTCTTGCTGAAACCATTTCAATAATTTTCCCCACTCTTTATCTGTGTCTAAACCCAGTGGCGTAGCAAGGGCGGAGGGGGCGGTCTGCCCCGGGCGGCAAGTGCCAGGTGGCGGTATTTGGAGAAGGTAAAAAAATAAAATAAATGAAAGCTAACAAAAAAATATAAAATTTTATTCCGAAAAGGTCGTAAAACATTGGGACTTTTAGAGATATCGGAATCAGAAAAATGTGTCCCTATTTTATGAACGGCACATGTCAAGGGCGGCATTTTGAGCGGTTGAAAATAGAAAATAAAAAAAATAAATGAAAGCTAAAAAAATCGGAATTTTTTTACCGAAAAATTTGTAAAAAAAAGTCGGAACTTTTTGAGCTATTGGAATCGGAAAAAGTATCCCTATTTTACGAGCGGCCCATATCAGGGGACGGTATTTTAGGAAGTGAAAAATAGAAAATAGATAAAATAAATAGACATAAATATAAGCTAACAAAATATCTTACATTTTATACCGAAAATTTGTAAAAAAAAAAATCAGTAGTTTTTGAGGGATTGAAATCGGAAAAAATGTGCCTATTTTACGGGCGGCACATACCAGGAGGCGGTATTTTGTGAGGATAAATTTTTTTAAAAAAATGGAAAAAAATAAATAAAAGCTAATAAAATATTTTAAATTTTATACCAGAAAGTTTCTAAAAAATGGAACTTTGGAGGCATCAGAATCTGAAAAATATGCCCCTATTTTACGAGCAGCACATGTCTATGGCGGCATTTTGAGAGGGTAAAAATAGAAAATAAAAAATAAAAAATAAATAAAAGTTAACAAAAAATCTGAAATTTTATACCGAAAGATCAGAACATTTGGAGATATCGGAAAAATGTGTCCCTTATTTACGATTTAAAAACCGATTGTTTTAAATTTTTAATTTAATTTTTCATTATTCCTACTAACAATAAATATTTTCCCGTGACGACGAGCGGTTCTACGCATGCGCCCGATGACGTCATGACCTGATTTACTTTAAATAGTTGAAAAACTGATCAAATTTCATGCACGTAGCGTTAGCTCAGTTGATTAACGCGTTGGTTCATTATCTAAACGTTTTGGGTTCCAATCGTGGTGTGAGATGTTTTTTTTCCGGATTTTTTAAATTTAAATATTGAACAAGTGTTATTAAAGTCATTTTTCACGTAACGTTCGTTTTTCTGTTTTTTTTTTTTTACTTCGCTTATCTACCCCCGACCACACACTCCAAAACACCCGGGTACCCACCGATTTTTTAAATTTTAATATCGAAACAGTCTTATTTAAGCCATTTTTCACGTGTTCGTTTTTCTGTTTTCTTTTTTATGTTAGTTTTTATTGTGATTTTTTTTCGATGTTTTGATTACCCCACCACCCGCTTAAGTTTTAACGTTCGTTTTTATGTTTTCTATTTTATTTCGCTTATAACAAACAAACCTGGTCATTGACCTCATTTGCTGAATAGCTTCCGTCGTCGTCCTCGTCGTAACGCTCAACGAATTCTGTGCGCGGACCTGTCAATCTTTCAGTAACTCATTCTGGCTGCCAATTTTATTTTCAAACTTCGCCTTAGGGCTTCGGCGTTCTTTTTTATTTAACACCACACACACCTACAAACACCCGAGCAACGCCGGGTACCCCCGCTAGAAAAGACAAAAATTAACTGATAAAAATAAATGTATAGACATTTACTGTGAGTTTTCCAGTCGGATTAGTTCCATTCTACAGGTTATATTAAATTCTAATATTAATAAATTTGACTAATTTATATGGAAGGTGACAGAAAAATACATAAAGATGAAAAATCATAACAAAACCATACAAATATAAAATTAATAAAAAATACGCTCTAAAAGTTGAATGAAATAATTCGTCGAATTCTAGAAACAAATTGTTAAATTCCAATAATAAAAAAAATTATTAAAAATAAAAATAACTATTAAGAATACCAATTGTGTAATGTTAGGTAAGATACCTAATTCACAGCTTTCGATTTCTGTTATGCATACAAATATGTATTATCAGACGTTATTTAAAAAAAATTAAAATTGTGATAATCGATTATTAAAACTGTTTATATCATTTCGATAGTAAAATATGGGAATGATAATAATGCATTCAACAACGTTCGAATAAATAGTTCGTTGAATGAAAAACTGATTTCTAAAAAAAAAAAAAATAAATAAATAAGAACCTTATTCTGTTGTATTAAATTTTTATGAGTTTAACAAATGTGTAGTGTTACGAAAATACCCAGTGTAATACAGATATCAAAAAAAAATGTATAATGTCCGTTTAAATGTATGGATGTATGTTTGTATGTCTGCCTTAAACTTTCGACATATGTATAATGTCCGTTTAAATGTATGTATGTATGTTTGTATATCTGCCTTAAACTTTCGACATATGTATAATGTCCGTTTAAATGTATGTATGTATGTTTGTATATATGCCTTAAACTTTCGACATATGTATAATGTCCGTTTAAATGTATCTATGTATGTTTGTATATATGCCTTAACCTTTCGACATATGTATAATGTCCGTTTAAATGTATGTATGTATGTTTGTATATATGCCTTAAACTTTCGACATATGTATAATGTCCGTTTAAATGTATGGATGTATGTTTGTATGTCTGCCTTAAACTTTCGACAGAGGCGACGGATTTTCACGAGATCACGTTTTGAAGCTCCATCTTTCGGAGAACAAATATCAAAAGATTGGCTAAAAACATTAACTCTTTCACCATCAACTGAGCGCATTTTTACAATGAGGAGTTACTTTTTTCGCCGATATTTTCAAAAGTCATCATTTGTTTTCGATTGACTAGCCTTAATTTAAACCTTCGTCATTTCCGGTTTTGAGATGAACATAACAGCAAGGACATCAAGTTTTTCTTCAAGTTGTTTTCCTCCTTCGCGGTACGGGTTCGAGCTTGCCTACCTTCTACCATTTCTTTTTGCACAACACACACGTCTCAACATCCGGGCAACACTGCACACCCAGGCTAGTTATTAAACGACAATATATTTCCACGCATAAGACTTAAAATGAAAGTTACTTTAAAAGACAATACTAGTAACCATTGCTAAGTAACTGGATTCTATAATGATTTGGATTATTAACTTTAAAAGGGGTTAGTGTTAAAATTCATTTTTTTCTTTATTATAGAGTATTATAATTCCATTGCTAAAAATATTTTTGTATTCGAGCAGTAATAACTATTCTCGTAGTATGCTTATCGTTTCTAAAACGTCTCATTATATTATTGTTTATTTTACTTTATTAATTGCATAATTCCTTTATCTACTAAAAAATATTATGAATATTATTTTACATTTAAACAATATGAATGTGAATTAAGTGTTTATTTCTGTGATTTTTAAATGTTTTATAAAGTTATGTTTCTGGTTTTATTGGTTCGATTAAAATAAACAATGATATTACAATATTAAATTTCATTTTTTTATTTGCAGATGTTCCTGCTTAAGGTTTTCAATAAATATTTAATGAAGCATACGAGAACTCACACTGCAGAAAAGTAACATTCGTGGAAACTCTGTCGATATTCTTTTTCTAAATAAATCAAAGTTAGTGAGGCATATGAAATCTCACACTGGGGAAGCAACATTCTTGTGAAGTATGCAAATATTACTGTTCTAAAAAATCAACAGTAGTGAACAATTTGAGAAAACACGATGGAAAAGCAACATTTCTGTGAAGTGTGCGGGTATTCTTTTTCTGAAAGATCGGATTTACTAATACATATGAGAACTCATACCGGGGAAAAGCCATATTCTTGTGAAGTGTGTGGATATTCTTGTTCACAAAAATCAACATTCTTGATACATTTGGGAACGCACACTGGAGAAAAGCCACGTTCCCGTGAAGTGTGCGGATATCCTTTTTCTGACAAATTAAAATTGCTGGGACGTATGAGAACTCCCACCGGGGAAAGGCAACATTCTTGTGAAGTGTGCGGACATTCGTTTTCTAAAAAATGGGATTTACTGATTCATATGAGAACTCATACTGGGGAAAAGCCATATTCTTGTGAAGTGTGTGGATATTCTTGTTCTGAAAAATCAACAATGATGGCACATTTGAGAACTAACACTGGAGAAAAGCCACAGTCACGTAAAGTGCGCGGATATCCTTTTTCTGACAAATTAACATTGCTGGGACATATGAGAACTCCCACTGAGGAAAAGCAACATTCTTGTGAAGTGTGCGGACATTCTTTTTCTAAGAAATGGGATTTACTGATTCATATGAGAACTCACACTGGAGAAAAGCCGAATTCTTGTGAAGTCTGCGTAAATCTTTGTTCTCAAAAATCAAAATTAGTGACACATTTGAGAACTCACACTGAGGAAAAGCAACATTCATGTGACGTGTGCGGATATTCTTTTTTTCGAATATGGGATTTACTTATTCACATGGGAACTCATACTGAGAAAAATCCATATTCTTGTAAAGTGTGTGCATATTCTTGTTCTCAAAAATCAACATTAGTGACACATTTGAGAACTCACACTGCGGAAAAGCCACATTCTTGTAAAGTGTGCGGATATTCTTGTTCTCAAAAATCAACATTAGTGACACATTTGAAAACTCACTCTGGGGAAAAGCCACACGCATGTGAAGTGTGCGGATATTCTTTTTCTGACAAATCACAATTGCTGAGACACATAAAAACTCACACTGGGGAAAAGCCATATTCTTGTGAAGTCTGCGGATATTCTTGTTCTCACAAATCAACATTAGTGACACATTGTAGAACTCACACTGGGGAAAAGCCATATTCTTGTGAAGTCTGCGGATATTCTTGTTCTCAAAAATCAACATTAGTGAGACATTTGAGAACTCACACTGGGGAAAAGCCATATTCTTGTGACGTCTGCGGATATTCTTTTTCTCGCAAATCAACATTAGTGAGACATTTTAAAACTCACACTGGGGAAAAGCCACATGCATGTGAAGTGTGCGGATATTATTTTTCTGACAAATCACACTTGCTGAGACACATAAAAACTCACACGGGGGAAAAGAGGGAAAAGCCATATTCTTGTGAAGTCTGCGGATATTCTTGTTCTAAAAAATCAACATTAGTGACACATTTGAGAACTCACACTGGGGAAAAGCCATATTCTTGTGAAGTCTGCGGATATTCTTGTTCTTACAAATCAACATTAGTGAGACATTTGATAACTCACACTGGGGCAAAGCCATATTCTTGTGACGTCTGCGGATATTCTTATTCTCGCAAATCAACATTAGTGAGACATTTTAAAACTCACACTGGGGAAAAGCCACATGCATGTGAAGTGTGCGGATATTCTTCTTCTGACAAATCACACTTGCTGAGACACATAAAAACTCACACGGGAAAAGAGGGAAAAGCCATATTCTTGTGAAGTCTGCGGATATTCTTGTTCTCAAAAATCAACATTAGTGAGACATTTGAGAACTCACACTAGGGAAAAGCCACATTCTTGTGAAGTCTGCGGATATTCTAGTTCGGTCAAATCAAACCTCGTGAGACATATGAGAACCCACACTGGAGAAAAGCCATATTCTTGTAAAGTGTGTGGATATCATTTTTCTAGCAAATCAAACTTACTGACACATATGAAAACTCACACTAGGGAAAAGTAACATTTTTGGTGAAGTGAGTGGATATTCTTTTTTTTCGAAAATGTGATTTACTTTAGAGAAGGAGAGAACTTGAATGTCTACTAGACACTGTCCTCGAGTGTCTAAGGTCTCTCTCTGTACAGGGGTTTGTCAGAACAATCTGGCATGAGGATACTTTTTCCATAGAAGTAAAGCCTGACAAAATATTCAAAATCACATAGTATTCGCTGCCCAAATAAGATCTCCTTGCTATGATTAACCCATAGCTTTTATGAGGAATGGTGCACCTTCTCCAAGTGATGTTACCTCAAGTAACAGAACGAAACTGGATACTCTACCAGACTAAATAAATTCTTGTCCTGGAATTCAGTAAGAGCAAGAGACCAAAATAAAAGATATAATACAATATATGAAAATGGTTAATTGGAGAGAGGAGAAATTATGTTCTCAACTTCTTTGAGAAATAAAGAACTTAAATGGAACATTCGAATATCTATGTATCTCATATAGACTTCAAGTGTTAGCCCCAGGTTGTGAGATTTCTGAGAACTTCGACTGAAGTAAAATAAAACAAAAAAGTAAAGAACATACAGCAGAGCCTTATAAGTACTTTGGCATTGAGGAAAACGAGAACATACAGCATGCCAAGATGATGAAGAAGATTAGTAAAGAAAATGTACGCTGTGTGAGAAAAAAATATGCAAAACCTAGCTCACCAATAAAAGTAAAATTACTGCCATAAACCAGCTTGATATGCCAGTAATAACATACAGCTTTGGTATCATTGACTGGCCACAAAAATACATCAACCGGCTAGACGTAAAGACACGGAAGCTACTAACGCTTCATAAAATAATATATAGAAATTTTGTCCAGGGGTGAAGGAGGTCTGGGACTCTCAGAGTTCAATCATCAACATAGGGCAACTATTGTGAGCACCGGCCACTATCTGAGAAGCTCCCAGAATGACACCCTTTCAATAGTATACGAGCATCAAGAGACAAGAGCAAGCAGAACAACATCAGTCACCCAGCTGGCCAAGCATTTTGGTCAGGTCTGTCTCCCAGATGAGGACGAAACTCCAAAAATGTGTGCAACAGAAATAGCAAGAAAGAGCTGGCAGAAATATACCGAGATCTTTCAATAGATGAACCTTAAAGAATGGGAACAACATCAGCGTGCAAAGTATTTCGGGAGAAACTCTCTCGGGAATACATAGATAAAGAAGGTTCCTTGGACTGGCACGATCCACCACGATTAGGAAAGGGTCATAATGGATGCTCAAGACCAGGAATTGATGATCAAAGCATTCAAGAAGATGGCAGTGTTGGTCATCTGATATCGAGTTGTAAAATTCTTCTAGGGGACAGATAATATACAGCGAGACATGATGGAGTATGCAAGTATCTCCACTGGACCATCTGTAAAAAATTAAACATCCAGTGTAGCAACAAGTCCTGGGAACATCAGCCTGAAAGAACAGTTGGAAATGACTTATATACCATACATTACGACCATGTAATCCCTACAGCCACCTACCTTGAAAATGCTGCTGTGAAACCTGACATAGTTATATGGAATAAGTCAGAGAGAGTTGCAAACTTGATTGAAGTGAGTGTTCCTAAGGATGGCGGCCTGAACAGAGCTGAAAGAGAGAAACAGACCAAATACCAATGTCTCATGTACGATATGAAAAGAAACGGGAATCTTAGGGAGATATCAATCATACCAGTTATCATAGGTGCCACAGGGTTTATGAATAAGAACCAGAAGTCCTACCTTACTAAGAGTCCTGGTGAACCAAGTGCAAAAGAGATTCAGACAATTGCACTTAAGGGAACAGCGAAGATACTAAAAAGAGCTCTCGGTTGGTTTCAATAAAAAGCGTGGCAATCTTGGCAACTGGTTTGGCTGCCTCATACCCAGCATTACAATCTTCAAAGGAAGAAAAATTGAAAAAAAGTCAAAGCCATATCTTTGTGAAGTGTGTGGATATTCTTCTTCTCAAAAATCAACATTAGTGACACATCTGAGTGTAATACGGAACAAGCCCGAAAGAACGGCCCTCATTATCGATGTCACAGTCCCAAATGATTTTGGCCTTAATAGAGCTGAACGGGAAAAGATAACAAAATAGGACCTAAAAATGATCTAAAAACCATATGGTCTCTGAAAAAATAAACATTATAACGGTTGTGATAGGAGCAACTTGTTTAATAAAAAAGAATCTTCATAAATACTTAGAAGCAATCCCTGGAAGATCAAGCGGTAACGAGATACAAATAGCAGCCATAAAGGGAACAGCATCTATTCTTAAAAGAGCCCTCGGATATAAATTTAAATTGTAACAGAATCAAGTGTTAGCTCCAGGCGGGAGCCCCTTGATATCTTAAAACTTACTGAAGTGAAATAAAAAAAGGGAAAAAGCCACATTCTTGTGAAGTCTGCGTAAATCTTTGTTCTCGTAAATCAACACTAGTGACACATTTAAGAACTCTTACTGGAGTATAACCAAATTTTTTGAAGTATGCGGATATTCTTTTTCTTATAAATCACACTTGCTGAGACACATAAAAAATTCACACTTGGGAAAATAACCAATTATATTCCAAATATAAAAATGAAAAAGGAATCTTCCAAGAAGACAGTTTATCTCTTCTACTATGTTCCTTAGCAATTAATCCTTTAAGTAAGCTCCTAAAGAACTGCCAAAGTGCTTATAATCTAAGCTACAGCCGCCAAAGGGAATCCTCCAAGTTCATAAACCATTTATTTTTCATGGATGATCTTAAGCTGTATGCTAGCTCTGATAAGTATTTAGATCATCTACTAAAAATCGTCCACACTTTTTTCCAATGATATCAAAATGAAGCTCGGGCTGGATAATGTGCTAAGTGTACTCTGAAAGCTGGCAAGAAGATATCTACTGAAAACATTCAGCACAATATAAATAGTGAAATCAGATAACTGGATGAACAGGAAACCTACAAATTCCTCGGCATTGATGAAAATGAGTCCATCCAGCATTTCGAAGATGAGAGAGAAACTAATATTTACGCCGAGTAAGAAAAATCTGCAAAACTGAAATCACAAACAAGACCAAAGTTACGGCAATTAAGCAACTTGCTATGCCAGTACTAACATATAGTTTTGGCATTATTGACTGGTCTCAGAAAGACATAAATTGGCTTGACACAAGAAAAATGTTAACCTTGTACCGAGTTATTTATCGAAACCAGTGCATGCCTAGTTTGTACCTGCCCAGGCGAGAAGGAGGCATGGGACTCTCGGAAGTCAATCATCAACACAGAGCTACAATTGTCAGCATAGGTCTGTACATAATAAGTTCCTGTAACCCAAAGCTGATGAAAATTAAAGACCAGTATGAGAACCGAGCAAGTAGTACAACATCTATAACACAATTTGACACTCATTTGGGAAAGGATTGCCTTACAAATGATACTGATAACCCAAACAAGCCTGCCACTGACATAGCCAAGAAAAGTCGGAAAAAATACATTAGCCAGTTCCATAGTGTTAAAACAGAAGAATGGACCAACCATAAACGGGCAAAATACATACCGACTGAACTATCCCAAGAATATATTAATAGGGATGGTTCCCTGGAATGGCTCAAAAGAGGATCCCTCCATTACGACCAAGAGAGGTTGATATTGGCTGCACAAGACCAGGGCCTCATGACAAACGCCTTCAAAAAGATGTGTGGTCTAAGCAACAATAATAAATGCAGGTTCTGTAGCACTGAGGTTGAGAGTGTGGGCCACCTGATTTCTGGTTGCAAAGTCCTACTTGGAGACGGTTATTATACAGATCGCCATAACGGAGTTTGCAAATACCTTCACTGGAAGACATGTAAGAAACTCAACATTCAGTGTAGTAAAAACTCCTGGGAACATATACCCGAACGAACAGTTGGGAATGAAAACTACACCATTCACTATGACTACATAATCCCTACTGCTACATATCTTGAAAACGCAGCTGGTAAATCAGATATAGTGATTTGGGACAGAGCAAACAAAAAAGCGACCGTAATAGAGGTCAGTGTACCCAATGATACAGGGCTTAACTAAGCTGAGAGGGAAAAGATAACAAAGTATCAAGGACTTATGTATGATATGAAACGAAATTGAAAATTAAAAGACGTTTCAATTATAGCAGTCATTATAGGAGCAACTGGGCTTATGAAAAAGAACTTTAAAAAGTACATAGCAAGCATACCCGGTGAACCAAGTGCAAGTGAAATACAAAGGATTGCAATGAAAGGGACGACTAGAATCCTGAAAAGATCTGTTGGTTGGACTCACTAAAATAGGGGTAAATGTCAGACATCTGGTTGGATGTCCCACCCCCTAGAAGACAAAGTTTTAAAAAAAAGGAAAAAAAAATCGAATGATATAGTAATATGGAACAAGCCGGAAAGAACTGCACTCATTATCGAAGTCACAGTTGCAAATGACTTTGTCCTTAATAGTCTCTGAAAGAAATAAACATCATACCAGTTGTGAGAGGAGCAACTGGCCTAATAAAAAAGAACCTTCAGTAGTACTGAGAATCAATCCCTGGAAAACCAAGCTGTAAGGAAATACAGATAGCAGCCATAAAGAGCCCTCGGATATAAATTTAATCTATAATAAAATCAAGTGTTAGCCTCAGGAATGAGCCCCTTGATCTCTTCAAAGTAAAATAAAAAAAGGAAAAGCCACATTCTTCTAAGTGTGTTGTTATTTTAGTTAATAAAAAAATCAAACTTAGAGAGTCATATGAGAACTCAGAACACAAAGTGAACAACAACAGTCCGTGATGTAAACATTGTAAAATAAAAGATAATGTGCTCCACCCTTGTCTACAACGATGCATTAAATTTTATCTAACGATAAATAAACTCTACAAATAAAACGACCATCATTCATTTTATTTTAAAAAGCATTCCTTGGATTGATTAAGGAAATGAATATAATAGTGTGTCTCTCACTAGGATTCCCCACATTATTCATCAGATAATCTTAAGGTATGATAAAACATGCTACAAAAAGCATCTACTTATTAAAAACAATCGATGAAATATGTCAACATGCAAGATGAATTGATGCATCGCATTTCATTTTATAATAAACAGCATTTCTGTGCTATTTTCCCTATCAAAAATCTGCCACTTTTAAAATGCTTTCAACCTGAGTCAAGATCGTCAACAGAGTTAATCAACTGTTCTATTGGAGTAAGTTCATTAAAACACTTGAGCGTCAGATAATAAGAGATAATGTTCACGGATAATATATAAAGTGCATTCAATGTAATTTACAAACATACAATATAAAGACAACCCGTATTTAATATGACAACAATGTATTCTGGCCTTAAATAATCTCTTGGATCTAAATTGTTCTCATAGCAAAACAAGTGCTACAGATGAACTCTTAATATTACATTAAATAAATTGAAAACAAAGAAAACTTGCAGGAAAGTAATATAATTCTTGTAGAGACAGTTGTCCTTATTTTAAAAAGAATATCAAAACAAGGCAGATTTCTTAATAAAGCAGATTTCTGTAGCAAAACATTTTCAAAATAAAGTAAGCAATATTTTGTGTGTCTTTGTCTGTTAATAACGAGTAGTAACACTCATAATAACATATTGAATCTCTCTTATGAAATCTGTCTTTTTATAGTTTTAGTTATTGACTGATCAGCTGGAGACAAACTTGATAATTATAAATATGAATAATTTTTCATTTCATTGTTTATTCTGTGTTTCAGTGTTAATCCAGACAAAGAGACAATTTATATATTCGAACAAACTAAACAAAAATAATTAAAACATGTATTATAAGATGAAATGACTTAATAAAAACATGTTTCTTTCAAAAAATATATTTTTATTTATTTTTTTAATTTTTTAGTCAATATTTTTCTTGATTAACTCAGTAAAAGCATCAAATAGTCAACCAGACGAAGTCACTTTACTTATGACATCAGTAACTTAACAATAAAACAATTTACTTTATTTAGTTATCACATCAGTAACTTAACAATAAAGCAATTTACTTTATTTACTTATGACATCAGTAACTTAACAATAAAACAATTTACTTTATTTACTTATGACATCAGTAACTTAACAATAAAGCAATTTACTTTATTTACTTATGACATCAGTAACAATGAAACAATTTACTTTATTTACTTATGACATCAGTAACTTAACAATAAAACAATTTACTTTATTTACTTATGACATCAGTAACTTACCAATAAAACAATTTACTTTATTTACTTATGACATCAGTAACTTAACAATAAAACAATTTACTTTATTTACTTATGACATCAGTAACAATTTACTTTATTTACTTATGAGATCAGTAACTTTACAATAAAACAATTTACTTTATTTACTTATGACATCAGTAACTTAACAATAAAACAATTTACTTTATTTACTTATGACATCAGTAACTTAACAATAAAACAATTTACTTTATTTACTTATGACATCAGTAACAATGAAACAATTTACTTTATTTACTTATGAGATCAGTAACTTTACAATAAAACAATTTACTTTATTTACTTATGACATCAGTAACTTAACAATAAAACAATTTACTTTTTTTACTTATGACACCAGTAACTTAACAATAAAGCAATTTACTTTATTTAGTTATCACATCATTAACAATAAAACAATTTACTTTATTTACTTATGACATCAGTAACTTACCAATAAAACAATTTACTTTATTTACTTATGACATCAGTAACTTAACAATAAAACAATTTACTTTTTTTACTTATGACATCAGTAACTTTACAATAAAACAATTTACAGTTTATTTCTCAACAGCAAAACACACTTTCTTATAAACATTTTCTACGATTATTAAATTAAATAATATAATTGTTGTGGTAGAGATAATTGTATTAATTAAAACAAACAATATTAAAACAAAGAACATTAAAATCAAGCTGTAGCAAAACATGTTGAAGAAAACTAAGCAATATTTTGTGTGTCTGTTAATAACTATTAGTTACCCTCATGATATTATGTCTATTAATAAATATTAGTTACCTTCATGATATTATGTCTATTAATAATTATTAGTTACCTTCATGATATTATGTCTATTAATAATTATTAGTTACCCTCATGATATTATGTCCATTAATAAATAGTAGTTACCTTCATGATATTATGTCTATTAATAAATATTAGTTACCTTCATGATATTATGTCTATTAATAAATATTAGTTACCTTCATGATATTATGTCTATTAATAAATATTAGTTACCTTCATGATATTATGTCTATTAATAAATATTAGTTACCCTCATGATATTATGTCTATTAATAGATATTAGTTACCTTCATGATATTATGTCTATTAATAAATATTAGTTACCTTCATGATATTATGTCTATTAATAGATATTAGTTACCTTCATGATATTATGTCTATGAATTAATATTAGTTACCTTCATGATATTATGTCTATTAATAAATATTAGTTACCTTCATGATATTATGTCTATGAATTAATATTAGTTACCTTCATGATATTATATCTATTAATAGTTATTAGTTACTTTCATGATATTATGTCTATTAATAATTACACTGTGCAACAAATTTGAATTGAAAAAAAAAGTACAATACATTTCTTTTATTTTAGCTCGACTTAATGAAGGAAACTTTTCTGCAAGATATGCAAATGCCAAGGAATCCTTATCTAGTGCTTTCAAAAACTGCTTGAACAAACCGAGTTTAATATGCAAAGGTGGTAAATGGATTCTGTCACTTTGCAGAAGTGGTTTGTGTTTGATGTTATGTTTTCCTTGCTCAATTTCATCTCTAGCAGGCCAGTGCTTGCGTACATAGTGTTCAGATCTTGCTCTAGAGTCCCATAAGCACAAGAAACAACAAAATTTAGTATAGCCTGGCTGAAGGCCAGTGAGCATGGCTATAACCTTGAAATCTGCACAAACATGCCATTTATGGACTTCATAATGTATGCTTGCTAAAATTGTTTTTAAATTTTCATATGGTTCTTTCATGGTTGTGCTGTCAGCTATAGGAACAGATGGCAGGGTGTTCCCATTGTGAAGCAAAACAACTTTTATGCTTTCCTTGGATGCATCTAAGAAAAGTCGCCAGTTGGTGTTATATTGTATTTCCAGCTGTTCAAAAAGTCCAACAATGTCATTACAGAAGCATAAATCATCTGTCAAAGTGAACAAAACATGCAAGTTTTGTGCACGTTTTCTGTACAATGTTATTTTCACACCTTTTCTAAGAAGATTTCGTTCTTTAAGCCTTGATGCAAGAAGTTCACGTTTGTCTTTGGTTAAATAAAGATCTCTGCATAAGTCATTTAGAGCATCTTGAGAAAATAGTATTGGTTTATTATTGTTTTCTGAATTAGAAAATTCTACTGTTTCATCACTGTAATGTTCAGCCCCACTGCTTGAACTCCACATTTCCTGATCAGGGGGTTTTGGTACAGGTAATTCTTTTGAGTGCTCAACTGGGCGCATTGCTGATTGCAAATTTGGGTAAACAATGTGTTTTTTTTGCTGTTGTACAGTCCGTATAGTCTTGCTGACAAAAATAGCCATCATTATAATGATCTTTCTGCTCTCGCCAAATCATTGGCACACCAAACTTCATGTGAACATTCTTTTTTGCATACCATGCGCTCAATGTTTTCACACATGTAAGGCAACAGGCATGAGGAGCCCATGACTTGTCTTGGTCTCCTACTTAAAAATGAAAGTATGCCTTGTACAATTTCTTCATATGGCTGGTAATGCTGCGCCTTTCTTTAGCAAATGTTAATTCGCCACATATGTAGCAGAATTTGCTTGGATCATTTTTGCACTGTCTTGAAGTCATCGTCAAAGCCTATACTGCATCTAAAGAATAAAGACAAGAAAAAAAGTAGATTGTTTTATAAAGAAAAATAAGGATTCCATAATGAGAACATGTTAAGCCATTATAAACGCCCACTAGCAAGTTATTAGATTCTTTCGTACATAAAGTAAGGGGTTGATAAAATGCCATTTCTATTTTTTGCATTTAATTGAGTAAATTTTCAGAAAAGAATGTATAAAATGCCATTTATGTTTAAAACATTAAAATACACAATAATACGGTTTTTATTGTAGTTTTTAGTTAAAAAATACTTTATTAAATGGATATCTATTTTTAACCCTCAGATTTTTCCCGTGCCCTACAAAAAAGGTTCTGAGGCAGGTTTTAGCTTCTTTTCCTTGATTTTTTTAGCCTACATTAAAAAAATGCCTTTCTTGACGAATACCATGGCTTTTCGGTAGGTGGTGAACACCAAACCATGTGCTACAGCATTATGTTTTTACTTTTGAAAAAATTAGCCCTTGGTCTAGAAAATATTATGCTAACCAAGCTAGCTCTGTCATCTAGCTCTCTTAAATCTGGAAAAATAGCTCATTTCGGCTGACTTTAGCAAATAAATGATTCAAATAAATGATTTAACAAATAATGTACATAATATGTGTATATTAAACTGTGTTTTTCTCTTAAGATTTATAATTTAATACACATAATATGTGACTGCAAAGTCGCCAGTAACCCATTTTTGACGTTTTTACTGAAATTTACGACTGTGGCAATTTTGCACAAATTATACCTAATTCAACAAAAAGAAATCCAGAAATAAAATTTCCACGTTACTAGGTATACAAAAATTGCTGCAGATATCCTGTACTTTTTTAGTGTTGCACAGTGTTATTAGTTACCCTCATGATATTATGTCTATTAATAAATATTAGTTACCTTCATGATATTATGTCTATTAATAATTATTAGTTACCTTCATGATATTATGTCTATTAATAAATATTAGTTACCTTCATGATATTATCTCTATTAATAAATATTAGTTACCTTCATGATATTATCTCTATTAATAAATATTAGTTACCTTCATGATATTATGTCTATTAATAAATATTAGTTACCTTCATGATATTATGTCTATTAATAAATATTAGTTACCTTCATGATATTATGTCTATTAATAAATATTAGTTACATTCATGATATTATTTATATTAATAAATATTAGTTACCTTCATGATTGGATAGGAACTCTCATGAAATCTGTTGTCTTTTTATATTTTTAGTCTTTGTTTGATCAGCTTGAGGCAAACTTAATAAAGATAAGACTTCAACAACTTCTTAATATTTCCATTTTTATTTCATAATTTTCCGAATATTAACCTTTCAAACTAACTAAACTAAAATAATGAAAATACGTATCATAATAATATGATATGACTTGAATAAAAAAAAGGTCCAGGAAAGTATTTTTCAATTTAATTTATTTTCATTTTGTTGCATTATTCATGAACTCTTAATTAAGTGATTAAAATGAAGCATCAAATAAATATAATAAACCAAATGAAGTAACTTTATTTGATATTCACATTGGGAACTTAATAAAATTTGGTCTATTATAACTTAACAATAAAAAATTAATGTAGAACTGAAAGTGTTAATAGTAACGTGAGAATTACAGTTTATAAAACATTTTCTATGATTATTCAAATAAGTAATATTGATTATCATAAAACTAAACTAAAATAATTAAAACATGTGTCATAATAATATGAAATGACTTGAAAAAAAGTATTTTATAATTTATGTTTTTTTTTTAAATTTTCTTGCATTATTATTCATTAACAAAGACATCAAATACATAGAATCAATCAAATGAAGTAACTTTAATTAATACTAATTAATGTAGAACTAAAAGTGTTGATAGTGACGTGAGAATTACAGTCTATTTTCGAAAAGCAAAAACACTTTTTTATAAAACATTTTCAACGATTATTTAATGAAGTAATATTAATTATCATAAGTAATGAAACCATGAACAGATACGAGGTGTCTTTCATAAGTTTCTAGACTTCTTTCGTATGGTCACTTTTTATTGATAGTAAACACATGATACTAGTCCCCTTTAATATAATCTCCTCTGGCTGCAGTCCAATTGTTATACTGTTCATACAAATTTAGGAAGGTCCCATGAAATCTATTTTATGTGAGCGTGTCAGTGATCCTCGTCACAGCATCTTTCATCTCCCAAATCATAACGCCAGCCTGTAAGGAATAACTGAAAGTCACAGGGAGCAACTATGGGTGGCTCTCGTCTTAGGGAGGCTCCATATTTTGACAAGCTTCTGGGAGTAACCTATACATATAGATCTGAAATGGAACATGTACATCAAATCCGTTGCCAATGTCGCTGGGAAAATGGTGGGATCCTTCTACCGCTCCAGTAGTTATCTCACTGCTGATGCAATTCTCTATCTATATAAAATCCAAGTATGTCATAAAATGGAGTACTGCTGCCACATCTGGACAGGAGCTGCTAAAAACAGCCTATCTTGTCTTGACAAAGTACAAAATAGACTTCGTAGCTTAGTGGAGGATGCCCTTTTCTTTTCCCTGCAACCACTCTCCCACAGAAGAGGCGTTGCGAGCCTGTCTTGATTTTATCGTTATTTACATGGGGAGTGCTCGTCTGAGCTCCAATATCTGGCCCCCCTCGTTAATCGTTCACGATAAACACCCGTCTACCTCAAACCACTGTCAATAATTTTTCCCACTCTTTATCTGTGCCTAAATCAAAACATATATTCCATGAATAAAGCTTCTTTCTTAGAAGTGCACGCCTGTGGAACGCTCTGCCGTTTGCCTGTTTCTCACTCGACTACAACTTGGATGTCTTCAAGTCCAACATAAACAAATTCCTGATAAACCACCCCTTTAAGTAAGACACTTTATCAAATCTCCATTACTAAGGATTATTACGATATTATCCTATTGATTACTGTACACGCAATAACCCTTATCCACAAGTGGCCTCTAGGCCTTGATAAGTGGTGACATCTATGTAAAAAAATAACGGTCTAGACTGAAGGGAAAATGAAAAACTGCATTAAGGGCCATCTCGATTAAATAGTTCATAACATTAATGGAACTGTTGATTGGCACTGCATTGTTGACTGGTGGAAATACCAATGGTCCGATTTGAAGAGTGCTGGCATCTTCGACGTAATCTCTTCCTGAACTTCCTTCAAACCTGAACATATTATTTCTTGTTGATTGTCAGTCCACCAGCGGGAACTAATTCCCTGCTGCTGCAGCTGTTTATTTGAACCTGAACTCATAAAAAATTGGTTAGTCACCTCAGGAAAATAATATTTATTAAAGGAAAAGGCTAGAATGTAACCCAGTATTCAAGAGTTGAAAAGAATACATAATACTATTTAGATACGATTTTAGGAATGTAGAACTTATTGTCATCATTGTGTCAGGTCAAATATCAGACAATGTAAATTAAGGACTGTCTTTGCATGAGGAACTAACCAGGGGTTTTCACCGTTTGGAGTTAAGCCCCTTGGGACGACTTATGTTTATAGTGGAGAATAAAGAATAAAGATGCACGCATGTGGGAACATATCGGCCATTCTGTGGGCATAAGAAATGACACAAACTTCATGTATTTTGTATATTTTAATGACATAAGTATTGACTAGTTTTTATTTAAACTTGTTGGTAAAACATTTTATAGCAAAACATTTCGAACATTTAACTAATCAACAGACATTTTTACACGAGGAACGTAAAAAATGATAACACCGTAAGACGATCGCCTCAATCCCTTGTTCTTTATTTTCTCTTTAAATAATTTCCTGTTTAAATCGTGTTTTCATCTTTTAATGTTAATTCTTTTATATTTTCATATATTTTATTTCTTAATGAATTGGACACACAAAACAAAAGTTGTATCAGATTACTACAGAAATTCTAACAAACAAAACAGTTCTTGTTTGGAAAAAAAAAATCATCCCGCTTTTCTTTCGTATTGAATTCATGGAATAAAAGGTAAGTGTTTAGTATTTTGTACACTTTTAAATTAATCTGAAACATTAAAATAAGTTTTTTTTGTAATCCAATAAAAATATTGATTCTGTCACGATTCATAACAAACGTGAATAAAATATATGAATTTCCGATTTTTTTTTGTCAAAAATGTGTTTATTTAAGTAAAACTTATGTGATTTCTGTTAAAATAATAATGTTTACCATGAACAGTGAACACCATAACTGATTTTTTTAATTGTCGTTAAAGAATTTCGTTTGCGTTTTTCTATCTTACCCAGTATTTTACATTTAAAAATAGAAATCACGATACGTGTGAATCTTTGTTCCGTATTGAAACCATCACGATATTATTAAAAAATCCTTTCCTTACACGGGGAGGGGATTTTATCTAACTTAAAATTTACTATTTAAATATCGCGCGGTAACATAGATGTATAAGCAACAAGACATCATTTTCTTTTATAAAGTTGACATAAAATGAACACCCACTTAATGGTCATCACAAATTAACAGAAATTTAATGTAAAAAACATTTTTTTAATCTTTGCAACCTTAGTTTACTCCTTAAAATCTTTTTTTTGGGTTTGTACTGTACACATAGATTCGAAAAAGTTGTCAAAAAACAAATATATGTCAAATAAATGTTATCAAAACCAAGATAAGTTACTTTTCTACCTAACTGGATATATTTTTTGTGTTTTTATTCAGTGTAACATGTTTATTCAGCTCGAAAAACATGCAGTGTTTACCGATGTATTGGAAAATTCAAAATGGCGGCCGACTCTCTCTCGGAGAGGGTAAGTTTGGGAAAAGGTATTATAAATAATAAACTAGACAAAATACTGTTAGAAATTTGCTCAATATATGTTACCGTGACGTAAGTTGACATATATTCGGTTGTTTTTTAATAGTATTTTGTCTAGTTTATTTTTTATAACATCTTTTCCCAAACTTACCGTGTTAAAGAGACAGTCGGACGCCATTTTGAATTTTCCAATACATCGGTAAACACTGCATGTTTTTCGAGCTGAATAAACATGTTACATTGAATAAAAACACAATAAATATATCCAGTTTGGTAGAAAAGTAACTTATCTTGCCTTTGGTAACATTTATTTGTTATATATTTGTTTTTTGACAACTTTTTCGAATCTATGTGTACAGTAATACAAACCCTCTTTTTTTATTACGTTTCAAATGTCTCAAATATTTTCTGCAAAAGGGAAATAAAACCGTAATAAATATTTAAGATTTTAGAGTAGGGTATCACTTTCCATTATAAATTTAATGTAAACTGAGCACCGATTTAATTGCCAGACAGTTGTCAACAAAATGTAATCATTCCCAGTTTCTAAATTTTCTAAATCTGTCATAGGATGCGAAAGGGCCTTCGATTGATTTTTGCTTTCTGACGTCTTTCTTTTTTTTGTGGAGAGAGTAGAGTTTATATTTTTAAAACTATTCTTTACTTTCACAATTAAATATACAAAGGAGTGTCATTGTGACATTTTATTGAGTGGAATTATACTAGTACTGTGTTTAATTTTCAATTTTTGAGAGATTAATGGGATTACCAAGATAACTGTTGCATGTCAGCTATTGTTCTTCTTGTTCTAATGAAGACCCGGCACTAGTTTATTTATTTATTTTTTTTTATTTTTAAACAAACGCTTCAAAACATGTTTAAACAAAATCTTATCTTATTATTGATGGAAGAATCACTTATCTGCCTTTAATAACATTTATTTTAATGTAGTAGCATTTCAGCCCGGCGTTGCTCAGGTGTTTGGATGTGTATGCTGAGCAAAAAAAAGCAGTCAATTTTTTTAAACTTTGACCCTTATTATGACCCCTTAACATTTATTGTTTTTGGCTAAAATCTAGTTATGAAGTTGGATTCATGTCCAAGGAGCCTGCATCTAAAATTTCAAGTGTTTAGACCAAAAATTGGCGGAGGAGTTTGGTAGATTTCTCAAAAGTAAAATCGTTGAATTTTTACCCCTAAACAGCCAATTTTCTGGCCGCTATCGGATTACAAAGATTTTTCCAAATCTCAATACCCTATATATCAAATTTGGAGTCTACAGACTTAAAATTGACAGAGTCATTGTGTAGGGAAATGTACAAAGACACAAACACAGACACACAGACACAAAAACAAGTTCACTTTTATTGATATATAGATTTGTTCTTTTTTCACGTTTTTTTTTAATTATTTAATTGTTAGGTAAAAATACTAATTGGTTAGCAAAGGCACTTGGTCCATGCTAAGTATGGTTTTCTAAATAATAACCTCATTACTTAAAAGCGGTTGTTCTTATTTGAAACAGAACAAAAACTAAAATAGATAAGTAAAAAATCCTCCCAATCTAAAATTAAAATGTAAGCATAATTGAACAAACCACGTTTTGTATATATATATATATATATATATATATATATATATATATATATATATATATATATATATATATATATAAATGAATAAATAGAATGACACTTTAAAAAATATTAATTTTTAATTTTTGATATTCATGAAAGCCAATAAAGATATTTACGGTATTTTATGTTTACTAAATAGTTTGATGAAATTACAGAATAATTAACGATACGTGGATTCTAATCTGCTAAAAATATGTAAAAAAGCCAAACTAGATATAAACCTCCTTCCCTTTTTCACAAAACTTGGAACACTGAACGATTACATGTCTCGTTGAGCGGTAATTGGACATAAACTAGGTGCTTATTTTACGTTAAATTCATATAGGAAAGTTATTCGTTATTCAACATCTTTTATAGTTATTAAAAAAAAACATCTTGGCAGATATTGTTGAAAGGTAATAACCCCAAAAATTAGATTTTGATTTGTTTTAAAAGTTGGTAAGCTACATCGGGTTTAATTATAATATATTTACAAAAATAGTTGTAGTGGATTGCACCGTTTATTCACAGAATTATGGAAAAGAGTATGTTTTTTTGTTTAAAATTACCGGTCATGTGACCAAAGAACTGTATTGTTTGATTTAATTATTATCACATATACATTTATCATACGTTTTTTACGACGGCCAAAATAACTCTTGTTGTGTGTGTAACACCTTATGTGCATGCTGCTAAGAAACATTTTTCAATTGGTTTCATGCAACTCTTTTTTATTTCATAGTAGGAGACAATTTCTTCAAAAAAAACATAAATTGATAATCTATTTCCGGACAACTTATTTTAGTTTTCTTACATAGTTTTGTTAATTTCTCTGTATCTGTTATTTTGTTTATCTTTTTCACATTTTTAAGATTAATGAGTGTGTGCCAGTTTCTGTTGCAAGGGAAAAACGAATTCAGGGATCGTTAAGGCAACATTTCTCGTGATACTCTCTATCTACGGCAGGTGGGCAAACACTTGGCAAGAGTGCTGTAATATATAATCAAAATAGTAATAATTTATCAATTAAAAAACTAATCGATATAGTTCGATATATATATATATATATATATATATATATATATATATGGTGCAACGATAAAGAAAAGCAACACCACAACATTATTTTAAACCATTTCTCGGAAAATTCAGGTAACTTGATTATGTAGTAGAGCTAACCTCTATAAAATGTTGCCACCTTCAGCCTCAATCACTGCCTCAATACGAGCCTGGGACTAAGAGCATGCCTTTTCCATAAATGCCAGCGGGAGCTTGGTGAATAATCGGCAGCTTGGTGTTGTGGGATTGCATGTGGTTATGTTTTCAATGTATGACCAAACAAAGTAGTCGAGTGGGTTCAGTTAGGGTGAAGAGACGGAGGAGTGAGAGAAGGGTAAAAAGCCTGGGTCTCTTTGAACTTGTAGTCTGGCGCCGAGTCCTGCTGCCACATCCAGGGTCTTCCAACTGCCAGATGATTACACCAGGGAATCACCACACTCTTCAGCATATCCAGATACACTTTGCTGTTGACTTTCCAGATACGAATATGTGAGCTGGCATGATATGGCATTTACAACCATACCAAATACCATAACCTTAGCTGCAATTTTTTTTCCTCATCCTGGCCAAGTCCCTGTTATTTGTGGCACTCCAGTGATGCATTTTGATAGTGCTGGAAATAGTCCTATTGCCTCAACGTACATTCTTTTAACCTTGTGTCACTTTCAGACATAATAGAAGGTTCCTATTGCCCTTCAGATTTTTACACAACTGGACAACTAGTAAATGGTTTGCAACAAAAAAAGAAAACTTATTATTATCAAAGGGAAATGGAATCATATTGTCTTTTCTACGGCAACAATTTTATTGTCCAACCTTGTCGTTCTATATGAGTAATTTTATATGTATGTCATAAACTATATGAAAACTCGCAGGCAAATATATTAGATATAAATAATATTTAAACTATAAACAGAATGATATATGAACACGTTATGCTATCTATCTATCTATCATATGAATATCATTGATAAGAATATATTTGTATGCTGATTATTATAATAGTAACAATATTACTAGAAAATATGATAATTTAATAAATATGAACGATAAAAAATACATTAATAGATTAGAAAGCACAATCACAAACTATAAAAATAGAATAATAGTTAAAAAAAGAATATAATTTTATACAATTTAATAAATAAATATATAATTATAAATATCAAAAATAAGTTTAAGGATTGAAAATGAAATACTGAAATATAATAATATAATAATCAAAATATAAATAATAAAATTTGATATAATTTAATAAATATGCACAACCCAAAACTAAGTTAAAGGATTAAAAGTTTGATATTACGAAATAAAAAAATATAATAACGACTGAAATATATACCTTGGCCACATGGCTAAGATTAAAGTGTAGTATATGTTCTTAACAGATGCTGCACTTACATTTGTAACTTTTCCTTTGCAATGGAAGGGGAAACCCTTACATGCTAAGGCATTTTTAGTCACATGCAACTCACTCCATCGGTTGGTCGAAAACACATTTACATTTTATTTTTTTAAGCAAGGGGTATGGAGTAACATTTTTGTCCCCCGATTTATCAAAGAGGGAGTAATGTTTTCAATGAGTCCGTAATCTGGATGATTGACGGATAAGCGTCCATTAGTTTTTCCTGAAATTTTTATTTACTGAAGTCATTTCAGCCCATTTTTCGGTCATTTTTAGTTTATCTTTAAGAATTTCATGTCAATCCCCCATTCACACATTCATTCATTACACGAGAGCATGCGACTAGTGGCTATTGGTCTTGTTAAATTCAGCTCAACGTATGACCTTAACTTTATTTTATTATACTTACTGACACAGCATTGACTTTCAAACAAATGCTGACCGATAGCAAAGTTTTGAGTCGAAGGCGAAGGGGGACGGCAAATCCTTTTTAATTTTAAATGGATTGTTTTGCTTTATACAACTCTCTAAATGCATGAAAGTACGCCCCACATAATCAGCATCTCATTGGAATTTAAACTTATAAACAACATTACCGTAGTTGATATAAAGCACACTCTCTTTGCTCAAAAGACAGGTAGGTCTCATAGTATATACCAAACTTAAGGGATGCAATTCTCTATCTATATAAGAGATAGGTACGTCCAAGGATGGAATACTGTTGCCAGATCTGGGCAGGAGCTACTAGAAAGGACTTATCCTGCCTTGATAGAGTTCAAATTAGACTTCCTAGCCTTGTAGGAGATGTCCTTTTCTCTTCCCTGCAACCTCTATCTCAGAAGAGATGTGGCGAGTTTGTCTCTGATGTATCGTTATTTTCATGGAAAGTGTTCGACTTCAGTCTATTGCCCCCCCCCTCGCCAAACTTTCACAAGAAACACTATCAATAATTCCCCCACTCTTTATCTGTGCCCAAACCTAAACGTAGATTCCATGAACAAAGCCTCTTTCTTAGAACTGCACGCCTGTGGAATTGTCTTCCGTTTTCCTGCTTTCCGGCTGACTTCAATATGGTTGTGTTCAAGTCTAACGTAAATAAGTTCTTGATGAGCCGTTCCATATAAGTTATCAAATTTACCGAATTTTCATTACTATCGATTACTATATTGTCCAATTTCTACTGTAAATTCTTTAACCCTTATCCTTGAGTTGCGTCTTGGTCTTGATAATGTGGTGATGCCTGTGTAAAAACAAAATGGAAACCAGTTATGATAATACTTACAATCTGTCTTTCAATTATACACTTTTCTCAAAAATGTAATTTGAAATAAAGTATACATTTTAAAAGCATATTTATTTTCATAATTTAAAACCTCCCTTTTTTAATAAGATCTTGATAACAATTTTAATGAATATTTTCCTGATCCTATCTATTTTAGAGTACAGTCTGCTAGGTGTATCACTCCTGAAAGCTCTACGTATCAAAGTATAATTGAACCAGTCTTTCGTTATTTGGATAGAAAACGTTCACTAAAAAAAGTCAATTACATGTAAATGATAGCGACAGTCAAAAGAATGAATCAAATCTCAGTTTGAAATTCTCATTCAAATTAAAACGTATTAACATGTGATAATGAATACCATTTAAACGGAGACAATTTTTATTTGAATAATTAACACATAAAAGAATGAATTAATTTAAAGTCTGAAAGTTTAGAAATATTTTACCATTTAAAATAAATCGAACTGAATGTAAATACAAAAAAAATAAATTTAATTTATTTTTATTTGCAGATATTCATGGTATAACAATTTTGCTGACATTGAACTGGTCATTTCTTTTCTAAACATTTACTGATGAAAAGATTATTTGAACTGATCATTATTGTTCTAAACATTTACTAGCCAACAAATGTATTTGAACTAAGTATTTTTCTAAACATTTACTGGTAAACAGATGTATTTGAACAGATCATTATTTTTATAAACATTTACTGGTCAACAGATGTATTTGAACCGATCATTATCTTCTAAACATTTACTCGTCAACAGGTGTATTTGAACTGATCATTATTTTTATAAGCATTTACTGGTGAAAAGATGTATTTGAGCTGATCATTATTTTTCTAAACATATACTGGCCAAGAAATGTATTTGAACTAATTATTTTTCTAAACATTTACTGTTAAACAGATGCATTTGAACTAATTATTTTTATAAATATTTACTGGTGAAAAGATGTATTTGAATTGATCATTATTATTCTAAACATTTACTGGTGAAAATATTTATTTGAACTGATCATTATTTTTCTAAATATTTACTGATGAAAAGAGGTATTTGAACTAATCATTATTTTTCTAAACATTTACTGATGAAAAGACGTATTTGAACTAATCATTATTTTTATAAACGTTTACTGGTCAACAGATGGATTTGAACTGATCATTATGTTTATAAACATTTACTGGTGAAAAGATGCATTTGAACTGATCATTTTTATAAACATTTACTGGTTAACAGATGTATTTTAACTGATCATTATTTTCTAAACATTAACTGATGAAAAGAGATATTTGAACTGATCATTATTTTTCTAAACATTTACTGATGAAAAGAGATATTTGAACTGATCATTATTTTTCTAAACATTAACTGACGAAAAGATGTATTTGAACTGATCATTATTTTTCTAAACATTTACTGGTGAAAAGACGTATTTGAACTGATCATTATTTTTCTAAACATTTACTGATGAAAAGAGGTATTTGAACTGATCATTATTTTTACAAACATTTACTGGTGCTAAGATGCATTCTTGTGAAATATGTGAATATACTTGTTCTGATGAATCAGATTTCATAACGCATACTAGAACTCACAGTGCAGAAAATTCATATTCTTGTGAAATATGTGAATATAATTGTTCAAATAAAACAAATTTAGTAATACATATAATAACTCACGGTGCAGAAGGTGCATATTCTCGTGAAATATGTGAATATATTTCTTCTGATGAGTCAAATTCAGTAACATATATGGAAACTCACAGTGCAGAAAATTCATATTCTTGTGAAATATGTGAATATACTTGTTCTGATGAATCAGATTTCATAACACATATGGAAACTCACAGTGCAGAAAATTCATATTCTCGTGAAATATGTGAATATATTTCTTCTGATGAGTCAAATTCAATAACACTTATGGAAACTCACAGTGCAGAAAATTCATATTTTTGTGAAATATGTAAATATACTTGTTCTGATGAATCAAATTTAGTGACACATATGAAAACTCACACAGAGAAAAATACATATTTATGTGAAGTGTGTGATTATTCTACTTCTAGAAAATCATATTTAAAGTCACATATGAAAATTCACACTAAAATGCAGGTTCTGTAGCACTGAGGTTGAGAGTGTGGGCCACCTGATTTCTGGTTGCAAAGTCCTACTTGGAGACGGTTATTATACAGATCGCCATAACGGAGTTTGCAAATACCTTCACTGGAAGATATGTAAGAAACTCAACATTCAGTGTAGTAAAAACTCCTGGGAACATATACCCGAACGAACAGTTGGGAATGACAACTACACTATTCACTATGACTACATAATCCCTACTGCTACATATCTTGAAAATGCAGCTGTTAAACCAGATATAGTGATTTGGGACAGAGCAAACAAAAAAGCGACCGTAATAGAGGTCAGTGTACCCAATGATACAGGGCTTAACAGAGTTGAGAGGGAAAAGATTACAAAGTATCAAGGACTTATGATATGAAACGAAATTGGAAATTAAAAGACGTTTCAATTATACCAGTCATCATAGGAGCAACTGGGCTTATGAAAAAGAACTTTAAAAAGTACATAGCAAGCATACCCGGTGAACCAAGTGCAAGTGAAATACAAACGATTGCACTGAAAGGGACGGCTAGAATCCTGAAAAGATCTCTTGGTTGGACTCACTAAAATAGGGGTAAATGTCAGACATCTGGTTGGATGTCCCATCACCTAGAAGAAAAAGTTTAAGAAAAATTAAAAAAAAGAGGGAGAAACCATATTCTTGTGAAGTGTGTGGATATTCTTTTACTAGGAAACCAGATTTAGTGATGCATAAGAAAATTCACACTGGCGAAAAACCATATACTTGTAATATGTGTGAATATTCTTGTTTACGGAAATCACAATTAGTGAAACATATTAGAACTCATACTAAAGAAAAGCCATATTCTTGTAGAATGTGTCCATATGCTTGTTCTGCGAAATCAAGTTTAGTGAAACATATTAGAACTCATACTGGGAAAAAAACCATATTCTTGTAGAATGTGTGCATATTCTTGTTCTGCGAAATCAAGTTTAGTGAAACATATTAGAACTCATACTGGGAAAAAAACCATATTCTTGTAGAATGTGTGCATATTCTTGTTCTGCGAAATCAAGTTTAGTGAAACATATTAGAACTCATACTGGGAAAAAAACCATATTCTTGTAGAATGTGTGCATATTCTTGTTCTGCGAAATCAAGTTTAGTGAAACATATTAGAACTCATACTGGGAAAAAAACCATATTCTTGTAGAATGTGTCCATATGCTTG
>NC_136527.1:169618087-169671068 GCF_053919585.1 Euprymna scolopes
TCAATGTGGAGTTTCTCCTTATATCAGACAATTGCTATTCAATTTGGACAATCCCCTTTAAATGGGGAGCTGGTTTCCCCCATCATCTTGGGGAAGCCAAAACTGCTCCGCATTGAAACAAAGTAAACAAACACCAAAAAGCTGTCCTGCAGTAAATAAAAAACGGCCACGTCATCGTAATGCTACAGCGATGATCTCATTAAGTGGCCACCTGTCAATCAAACCTCTTTGACTCACTTTTAACCCTTAACTAAACACGCTTATCCATTCCTTTCCCCTCGTGACCGATATGATTATGTGGCTTTTTCCCTTTCGTTTCAATTTCGCGTCAAGGCTTCGGGGTTCAATCCTACCTTCTGACTAAAACTTTTTTCTTTTACAACGTTTTTTTTAAAACACACACACACCTCCAAATACCTGAGAAACGCTGGGTAACTCCCGCTAGTAATATATAAATATGAAAATGCATGAATTTATTTTTGCTTTATTATGAAAATCGATTATAAATATAAAATATACCAAGTAAAATATCCTTACTGGAACATTAGAATAAAACTGAAATGAATTCGATATAACACAGCATACTTTGGAATGCCCATAGCCCAGGTCGGAATGCTTATCACGCTGTGATAATGGTAGAAATCACTTTAAACTCTCAACATAAAGCTGAAGAGACATTACTCAAAACGGCAAAGTACTATAAGAAAGTTGATTGGAAACCATCGCTTTTTTGTTTTTTTTTACACAGTGATAACCACGTATCAAGGGCCGGAAGCCACTCAGGGATAAGGGTTATTGCAAGTACATTACATTAGTGTGGAGATTTGATGAAGTGTTTACTTAAGGGGCGGTTCATTAAGAATTTGTTAACGTTGGATTTGAAGACATCCAACTTGTACTCAGGTGGGAAGCAGACAGACGGAACAGAGATCTACAATTAACCATTCGGTCAGATCTGATACTATACAGGACACTTCCTTTTTAAACATGGAATGCAGAGGTAAATCAGATATGAATGTACAGAAGCTATCCCAGTCAGCCATAGAGTATCGGTATGCAGTACGGTGGAGGGGTACGTCTGGGGACTTATTACATTTCGTTTTTATCTTAACTGATATGACGGAGTGGTCGGAGGATCCTAGAGGAGAATGAACAGAACATGAACATAGCTCAGAGGAAGTTGAGAGAAAAAGGTCTAGGAAGCTTGCATATTGACCGGGTGTATTGTGCACACGGTTGGGTTCTTGAACAATCTGAGTGCGGTCATAAGCAATGGCAAAATCATGACGAAACCTCCCCTCATCGTCTGTCTTATTTGAATGGGTCAGCCATTCCACGTTATGGACGTTGAAGTCACCACTGATGTAGATGTTAGCCGAGTGATCTGCAGACATGATGTGGTCTATTTTCCTAGATATGCTCTTAAAGATAGTAACTCTGCTGTTGTGGGGCCGATAGAGGGAAAATATAAATGCAGTGGTGTTAGCAAGTGCAACCCGGAAGCACATATAGGATTAATTAGGATCTTTTCTCTTCGTGAAGAACAATGTTTCCACACGGAAGTTCTATAGCAAACTCTACCTTTTCAATGAAATACTTTAGCTTGGGCAGCTGCCATTGCTTAGGCAGCATGCATGCCACAGATTTAAAGCGGCAATTGAAGCACACAGAAGTTCTATAGCAAACCCCTCTCTTTACTTCTACTTGCGTAGCTGCCATTGCTTAAGCGCCATGCATGCCACAGATTTATCTGACACAAGTCCAGGACACACAGACAAAAATTTATAGAAATATTTGCAAAAAAAGAAATAGCGACAGCTAAGAGAAATCATCAGAAAAGGCATTGAAGGATAGAAATAAGGAAGTCGAGATTTCTGAAAAAATATTAAGCAACATCCAACAATCAAAAGCATTTGCACCTGATCTCATTTCGGCTTTACTTCTCAAGAAATGATCCGCTGAGATTGCTTTAGTTCTCTTCAAACTCTTTAACAAATTCCTTAACAAATTTTGCTTTTTCTGACTGCTGGAAACCTGCTTCTGTAGTACCAGTTTACAAGAATTCTGACGAAAGAACTGGGCCAGTAAATTCTTGCCACATTAATCCCCTCCCTCTTTTCGCCAAAATATGAGTCCACAACTGATCAAGCCCTTGTCCACCACTTTAGAGTGAGACGAACAATATGTTTTACTGCTGATATCTTAACTGTAATCTCTGAACGTATTTACTAGATAAGGCAGGGAAGGTAGGGTGGAAGCCCTAGATATATCTAAGTCTTTTGACAGAGTATGGCACAAGGCTCTTCTCAGGAAAATCTGATCATATGGACTCATTGGACGAATACTTAACATAATTAAATCCTTTTTACATAAGAGAGGAATCGAGGTCGTCCGAACAATATGATGCAAATGGGGCTGTACCTCAAGGGTCGATCTTAATTATTCGTGGTAATCATAAAGGACATCCATGATAAAATTGTTTTTGGAATGCGTATATAACACCACGCTCTATAATGGCACGTAGGGAAAATGTACGAACACATATCTACGTCAATGTCGAAAATCGTAGAGGAAGACCTCCAGACTGTAGTGGGGACAAAAATGGATAGTAACATTCAATGCTTGCAAGAGTAAGCTTCTTTTCTTTTATGATTACAAGAAGCCTTTTCACCCATTAATAGTTGTGACTGATGAGACATTGCCTGAAAGTAATTTGTTCGAACTCTTCGGCTTAACGTTCAAAGGGAACCTGAGCTCGAACAGATACATCAAGGGTATTGCCACAGCTGCTCCAAGGAAGCTAGGCTCTCTTTACCATGCTATAAAGATACTTAAACCTAAATGTATCCTGTAAATCTACACGGTCACAATTCGTCCATGTATGGAGTATTTGGGGTGGTGCATCTACTACTAGTTTCTTACTCCTAGAAGGGTTCAAAGGAGAGCCGCCAACCTAATAGGTTCCTAAATTTCAGCTAGATTCAGCCTCTATCCCACCGAGGAAATGCTGCATCCCTCTGCCCGTTTAAGAAGTATCTTAATGGTATATGCTTTGACGAACTGCAAGCCTTTGTACCCTCGACGTAAATACCCCCGTCAAACAGCAAAATCCCACCCTTTCACAGTAGAGCTCCGCATATATCAGAAATACTTCTACTCTAATGGTTTCGTCCCCAGAACTGCTAGACTTTGGAATTCCTTCCCGGGTGCATGCTACCCTTACACAGTAGAGACCCCATATATCTGAAATCCTTCTACTCTAATGCATGCCACCCTTACTGTACTGACATACAGACGTACAAGTGTTATATTAACAAACATATTGCTGCTCAACTCCCAACACAGTATCGCTGCAATTATGTCCCAGATAGTAGCCCCCTACATCAAATGGTCCTGGATATGACGTTAAACTATATCCGATATTGAGGCTCCAGTTTGCGGGCTTTGGGGAGTGTGGAGCCACCCCTTAATTGGCATTGCTCCCAGGTCCACTCTGACCCGGAGTGGTAGTACCTGTTAGGGTCCCAACTTTGGGTTAAATAGAAACCGACTTGAAAAAATATATATTTTATTAAAACAAATTTCTGAATCACTGGATTCGGCATTAAATAATCTGAAAACGGTTGATATGCCGTAAAACAAAAACAGCCAACCAACCTACATCAAAGTGGAACTGAGCCCTACATCAAAATTGCTTTGTTTGGGGTAAAAACGCAGTAAAAAAGGAAAGTGGTTAGTAGTTAAAAGTGTTTCTGTGTAGAAACATCGATGAAAAGTGTTCAGTGGATACGTGTTGAAGTTCGTAGTTGGAGCGCGCGTCCATGTATGGATGAGGTAAAAACTTGTGTATCACATGTGGAGATAGCCATCTTGGATGGTTTATCACGTTCCAATGACGAGGGATGTGCTGTCAGCAGGAACTATGAAGAAAGAGAGAGTGTGTTGCCGGTTTAACCTTTTATGTCGTCATGTGATTGGTAGCTTCTGATTTCATTTCACGCGATTATTGTTATTTATTCATGTGCATGAGTAGATTGTTGGTGTTTTTAACTCACACACACATACATATACACACATATATATATTATATATATATATATTATATATATATATATATGTGTGTGTGTGTGTGTGTGTGTGTGTGTGTGTGTGAAATGCGTGGGTTTAAAACATCACCAATCTACATATGCCCACGAAAAACACAAATAATTACATGAAAAATACATATATTTTTCATTCTTTTTTTTCACTCTTGCTTTTTTCTTTGTGAACTTTGTCTACTTATTTATTATAGACTGGCAACCCAATTAGGGTCAGCTATTTGACACATTTACCCTTTTTTATATTCTTACCTTGTGCTGGACAAGTTGAGTGTTGAAAATTATTCATAATATTGGCAAGTAAGCTGTCCGACATCTTTTTTGTCTACCGCGTGTGCGGGTATTTGAGGGTTCATGGCAGCTATTTTGCTGTCGACATCTACAGCAGTTTTCTTTACCACAGCTATTGATATTTTTATGGTATTTTTGGGTGTGCGGCAGTTATCATCGCTACTGTAGGTGTGTCAGATACCGACATTATAAATGCGGGCAAAAAATTGAATAACTCGACCTTCTATCTTTCAACGCTTATAACTACTTGAAAAATGTAATTCAAACCCTTGTTTTTCAATTAAAGGGGCAAAGACCAAAATAAAAAAAAATAACAGGCTTAATAGCAAATTATGCAATATTTGTGTTTTTAAATCGGTTTTCTTTAAAAAAGATTTTTAAAAAATAAACGTATTTTAACTTGCTCTCATAAATACATGCATATATGAATTCCAAAAAATCACTTACCTATAAAACAATACTATGGATAATTCCATTCTTCATTGTTAAGAATTTACCCATGTTTATATTTTAAATTCCATGTATTTTTAAATAAAAGAATTTTTTAAACAACTATTTGATAACCCCCACTATTAGGTAACCATTGTTACGTTGTAAGCGAAACGCCGGAAGTGATGTATGTTCTTGTTTGGGAATACGGATGGACAGAATGACATAAAAACTGCACGTTCATGTTAGCCGTCTAACCGTGTGCGTGAAGAAATATGTGTCACCATAGGTAAAAACTAGTCACATTTTACATGTGTGTTTTTGCCTTAAAAAAAACAAGTCGAGGACTTTTTGTCTTTTCTCAAAGAAATACATGGGTTTTTGATTTAATACATATTATTTCTCCTTTATGGAGTGAATTATTTTTTAATATCTAAAAAATAAAATTGAATGAAATAGAAATAATTGTCGTAATTAAACAAAACTTTCTCTGCAGTATAAGAATATTAAAAGGTTTCACTTAAAAAAAAAATCAACGTGGTTAAAAAAAAGGTTTTAAACTTTGGAATTTACAGGTAAATTTGCAAATAACTGTTTTTTTTTTTTTGTTTTGCTTTACATTAATGATCTTTTATCTTAAATTTGTGATTTATAAATTGGAGGTGAGAAAATTAATTATTTTCATTTTAATAGAAATTTCAAAATGGGGGGTGAATTAAAAAGAGACGCTTGTCTAGAAGATTATATTCACTTTATTGGAAAGAGCATAACATTTCACATTTAACCTGAAAATATCGTAAAAATTGAACCAATAGAAAAATTTTGATAAATTTTTAAATTGAAAAAAAAATTAACTCGTAAAATTCAATTAATTTCATTACGTAAACAAAATGGCTGCATAAAGGCGCGAAGGCACTTTGAAAACACTGTTTTTGAGAAAATAAAAAATAATATTTCTTTTATTTTTTAAACAACTTTAAGAGTTTATTGTGGAAGTATATTTCTTAAAGAAAATAAACAACCCATATTATAAAGAGAAATTACGAGTTTTTTTTTTTTAATTTTATTCGCAGTTTTTTGTTAGGGGTGTCAACCCCCCCCCCAATTCTGACACACCTATCGCTACTGTTAAGCGTGTTTAGTTCTTTTTGTTTCATGTCTACGGTACGTCGCCTCGTCCTGAACTTAGGTTCAGTGTTAAGTTTTTCCTGTAAGCCTTTATTGTAACTTCAGAATATGAACATATCTCTGTTGAACGGGCAGTATTTTTAACATCGCACGTGGTAGCCTAGTGTTGTACGTGTGTAGACTGACGTCCGGGCTTTGCAGTTTAAATTCGACATTTTCGGATGAAGTGTTTTTTTTGTTTTTTTTTTCTGGCAAAATGATAGGTAAATGACTTTAAAAAAATTGTATTCGTTAGAATTAAGCAATTTATTTTCTGTAATAGTTGTAACGCCTATTCCTTTCCGTAAAATTGTAAAAGAAATGTTTACAAGTTTAGTACATAATGAAGAAAAGTAGCTTTCCCTTTTGTTGTCGTTAATGTCTGAAGCAATTAATAGATTTTCGAGTTTGTCCATTTTTCCATCGAATGTGGTCATCTTTTTGTCGGTGAGAAAATTTAGAAAACCACAGCGGTACCTATCATTACCAGCTTATAACTACTTGAAAAATGTAATTCAAAACCTAATTTTTGTTTCAATTAAAGGAGCAAAGACAAAACAAAACAAAAAACGGATTTAATAGCAAATTATGCAATATTTGTTTTTTTTAAATCGGTTTTCTTAAAAAAAAGATTTTAAGAATATCAACGGAATTTTACTTACTTCGATTATAAAAAATCTATATAAATTCCAAAATATAACTTACCTATAAAAATACTATTAGTAAATCTCTTGTTCTGACACCCTGTTTTGTTACGTTTCTATCATCGTTGAGACCCAAAATGACCCGACCGACCAAGTCTCGTTTGTTCACGTTTATATTCGAGAGTTAACATTTTAAACATTGAATAAAGAGGGTTACTCCTACCGATGCAAGTTATATAACAGCAGTGTCCCAACTAATCTTAGGCCACTGGTCAAATAGAACGAAAGATATGAGCATTTAAATATACAATATTGCTACGAGTATAAATATATCATTCGTTGCAATAAAAGGGACATAACTCCCATAAGAGTTACCTTCCCCTTTCTCGTATCTGCGACGACCAATGTTTGCAATTAAAGGAATATAACTCCCAGCGGAGTTACCTCCCCCTGAAACAATATACAAGGTAAATAAAAGAGCGTTTAAACAAGTTACACGGCGAGCAGTAGATTGTAAAGTATTGATTTGTGTCCTTTTTTATTCTCTACCATATTCACACCCGGGAACCGGTGCATTAAACTACTTCTCTATCAAAGAATGCGTTAATGCATGGGAGGAGGGCACAACCCATGACAAAAAAAGCCTCTCTGTAACTAGCTACAATGATGATAACGCAAAACATAGCTAAAATGAGCAAACAAATTAGAAACAGGTGCTACACTTTTATCGTTGTTCGTTTAATGCTGTATTGTTTTCTTTATTCATATCAACAATGTTATCAAACGTTATGAAAGTACTTGAACACAATTCTAATTAAATACACGTTTAATTATTAACAAATAACATTACTTACTTTACTATATTTGGTTGGAATAAAAAATTTTCTTCTAATGGTACGTATCCAAATTGAGACTTCTCCTTCTCTTTAGGTAAAGAACATGTATGTACTTTGTGGCATTTTGGATAATTCCCCCGGCAATTTGGAACAACGCAAGAATAAACCACGTTAGACAGCAAACTGAAAACTGTAGACGAAAGTGCTGCTGATAGGAACCTTTGGCCAAGAGCAAAGTGTAGTATATGTTCTTCAGATGCGGCACATCCATTTCTCATTCTCTTTCAGTGGAGGAGAAATCCTTCACGACTGAGACAATTTTTATTTTTGTACCTTTTCTCCACGTTAAAAAACGACCCTGGTGTCTAACTCTGTCCCAAAGCATTGTAAATAGGTACAATAATAACGTCACGCTGTCACGCATGGGCATCGGCTTTGTTCTTACTCTCGGTAGCCCTGGTTCAGTCCATGGAGGGTCTCCTTTTTCGTATGTTCACATTACAGGGATATAAGTCCCAGAAGAGTTACCTTCCCCTGAAACAACATATAAAGTAAATAAAAGAGCGTTTGAGTAAGTTACACGGCGAGCAGGAGTTTGTTAAGTATCGATTTATGTACTTTTCTATTCTCTCGCATATTCACACCCGGGAGCACGGAAATTTTACAAAATTACGCTATTTCTCTATCAAAGGGGGCATAATGCATGGGAGAGCACAACCCGTGACAAATAAGGTCTCTCTTGAAATGATGATAACGCGAAACATGATTGAAATGAGCAAACATGTTAGAAACAGATACTACTCCTTCATCGTCATTCGTTAAATGCTGATTTTATATAAAACACGCAGGCTAATAATTAGCAGGTTTAAGTAAAGCCTCCCTTGAAATCGCTACAATAATGATAACGCAAAACATGATTGAAATGAGCAAATAAATTAGAAACAGGTACTACACTTTCCACGTTACTGTAATGCTGATTTTGTGTAAAACTGTGGTTAAATACAATGACCCCACAACTCAATCTTCACTCTTCAATCCTGCAGTCCAATGCACTTCTGACAGCAATTGCTTCTGCCAAACAAAAAAGACACCCTCTCTCCCAAATACAGGCTTTTTATAGGACAAAACCGTCCAAAGTTATTTGCATACTCTTCCCATGATCTCTAGTCTATAAATAGACGCAGTGGCCATTCTCTTCTTCTTCTTTCTTCTTTCACTCTCTGAAGCGGGCGTTGCCAGTGGTAAAAGGTTTGCACGATTTTTTTTATTTTTTTTATTTTTTTTTTACTACACGCCCCCATGATCATTAAAGATCATTTACATCTCATAATCCCGTGTCCAGATCGGCGCATTGCGTTCTCTTTGCGGTCTCTGCATCGGCACCGGTTCATCTTCATCACTCCCTGGCTCAGTACCACCATCCTCATCACCTAAATGGACCACACGCCTTAAATCTAAAACATGTCGTGGCGTTCCATTGACACTTAAGTTGTTTGGAGATTGCACTCCTGTTATCACTCCTCTTCCCCACTGCGTTGTGCATCGGGCATTAGGCGGTTTCACCCAAACTTCTTCTCCTATTTGGATTCTGGCTGGTCCTTGATCATTAATTTCCGGTGACATGTCTCTAGGATGCCTCCATTCGTAATTAAAGATTGCTCTATGTGGCACTGTGTCATCTTTTTGCCCGACCTTAGGGGACATGTTGTACCAAAATGTGGCCTCTTCAGGCGGTATTCTTCCTCTATCAGCTATTGCTTTCACGGTCCGATGATGTCGCTCCACAATGCCATTTCCTCCAGGTCTGTAGGCTGCCCTGTAATAACTTTTAATCTTCCATTTTTTTAGCATCGTCTGAAAGATTTCTGAGCGAAAAACAGTGCCATTGTCCATTATCACCTCCCTTACTAGACCTCGTTCAAGCATCACCTTTTCTAATTCAGTTGCAACTGCCGATGTGGCTTCCACTCGCAGTTCCTTCCATATCGCCAGTCTACTTGGCCCACAATTAATTATTGATAAGTACGCTCCACCTCGGTAGTGTGCTATGTCAATAGCTAGTCTTGTCCAGTTCGTTAAAACTCCAATTTCCCCAGAATTATGTATAGTTGGGGCAGGATCGATCGATTGACACCGAACACAGTTCTTTACTATCATCTGAATTTCTTCCCGTTTTACATTCGGATCCACTTGCCTCACCAAATATAATGTTCTCTCCACTCCCATGTGATGCATGTCATGCAACTCTTTAATTTCTCCAATTCCAAGACAGCATATCGGCGCCTCCTCTTTCTCAATTAACCACTGTTTTTTATCCGTGTTAGCGCATCTGCCTTGTTTCTTTCAGAAGGCACAAACACTGCTTTTATTTGCAGTTTCAATTCAGACATCAACTCTCTAAGCATCCCTAATCTCCGCTTTATTATGACTTCTCCGGCACCCTTTGTTCGTATTCTGCCACTCTCCTCCACAGTAGAGTTCACCCAACTGAGTACAGTGGCTGAATCAGTTCTTATTTCAATATTTGTCAGTCTCCATTTGATAGCTAAATTGACCCCCTTTAGAACAGCATCTAATTCAGCTATGTTAATGAGATTAAAGTCATCACTTTTCCTCAGCCAAGTTGCATCTTCCGCCACCACACCGCCAATCTCGACAACCACGCCAGTTGCAACATTGCTTGCATCACACCACACGACTCCTGTGCTCACTTCAGGTATGTGCCAAGCGCCATTAACAGGGTCTTCTTTTTTCACCTCAGCTAGAACCTCCTGCATCACTTTCATGGTTCTTCAATCAACTTTTTCTTCCCAATCCATTCCATTTGCTCTTCTTTTCACATAACTGCATGCTAATCGCAGCCATCCAGCAATTGGATAGTGCCCCAATAATTTACCACAGATCGAAAATAGCTCCCGCCTACTAATTTCTCCTCCCATCTCTGGGATCTCGTTACCTCTCCTGAACATTAGTGCACCCATCTTATTTTTCATAAGCTTAAGGCCCAGTGCCGTTCCTCCGTCCAGGGATTCCGGAGATTTTGCTGCTAACCCAAACCCCTTCAAATGTTCCACAACTTCCTGTATCGATATTTTCGTTACGTCTACCATTATATCATCAATGTATGAATCAGTGGCCTCTTTCGTCCTACTTCCTTTCTTTAATACTGTTTTTAAAATGGCTGCCATAATCTTTGGTGCGACATTAAGTCCGAATCCTAATCGTGTTAGGCAATAGGTTTTTCCTTTATAACAGACCAGCTGGTACTGCCATAGTTCCTTTGCCACATGTAGTTGCAGGTAGGCAGACTTAAGGTCCACTATTGCGGTCCCTCCTACCAACTGTCTCCACTTTCTTATCTTTTCATCACATACATCTATTATGTCGCTCCCTGTATGACACGCCACAAAACGGTTCAACTCACGAAAGTCGAACACTGGCCTAACTTTCCCTTTTGTGGCCTGAAATACTGCCATCAATGGCAACACGCCTTTTCTTTCTCCTTTCCATGGTAACAGAATACCATCCGATATACATCTTTCCACCTCTTTCTCGAATTCTAATTTCTTATCGCCTTCCAGAGAGTTTTTTATAATATTGGACTTTGTTCTGCAATACTGGAGGCTCTCCCTTCCATGTCCATCTTACTGTCCATTTATCCCCATCGAAGCGAAGTTTGCTTCAAAGTCTTTATCCTCGATTTTGCAAACATTCAGCTGATGGGCAGCCACGGCACATTGTATATCTCCAAACTTCACTTTGGCTTTCTTTATAGTTACACCTCCCAGCTCATTAATCACGTCCATTCCAATTATGACGTCGATCCCATCAACGATGTGATTCATCAAGATTGCCCTCACCTTTACGTGCATTGCACAGACTTTTATCTCCACTTGTCTGGCTCCTTTACATTCTATATTCCTCCCATCAACTGCTTTCACTGTACCGCTCTTTCCATATCCCTTCAAAAGTTTGGAATTGATTAAAGTAGTGGTGCACCCAGTATCGACAAGTGCAGTCATTACAGAATCCTTCACCTCTACTTCTATTATAGGAAGAGGCCAGTATCGCGCCTTCATTTCATTGCTAGGGTAGCTTGCGGCGCAGAAGTTCCCCCCTTGCCCGTTTCCCTGAATCTGAGGACAATATCTCGCAATGTGGCCAAATTTTCCACAATTGTAGCATGTTGCCCTGGCCCTAGGGATCTCTGTGCAATCTTTTTTTAGGTGCGGTCCTTGACATCTAAAGCACTGAAGGTTTGATTCTTTCTTTCCCTTATTAGTCTCATTAGTTTGCGCACTTGCGGCCAATATCCGAGTTTCTACGACCCTTTTGCTGACTAAAAGCCGTGCAGTCGGTATCAGTTTGCTGACATCCATTCTCTCTATGTTCGGTAGCTGCTGTAATGCCACAGATACATCGTCTGGGAATCCAGTTATGAATGCCAGTTTGGCTGTATGTTCCAGCCCTCTTCCCAGATATCCCGCCAGTCCAGCCAATCTTTTGATTTTATTAGCATAAACATCCACCGATTGTCCTGTCCACTTGAATCGTTGCAGGTGTTCGTATGCCTCAAAAGGCCCCTCAGTGAAGGCGGTCACGAGTCTCATCTCTATCAGTTCTGCATCTTCTTGTTCTGCATTATTCATCTCAAGATAGAGAGCGAGTGCATCTCCCTGCAAAAAAAGTGGAATAAAACTGGCAAGGTCTGGCACATGTTGAAGCTTAGCCACCAGTTTTACTTTCTTTATCCATCCGACTACATCACCTTCTCCACTAAAAGGTGGTATCACATCTTTTCCCAATCTCAACATCCCAGATTCCATGATCTGTTCTTGGCCGGAATAGCTTGTGGTTAAATACAATGACCCCACAACTCAATCTTCACTCTTCAATCCTGCAGTCCAATGCACTTCTGACAGCAATTGCTTCTGCCAAACAAAAAAGACACCCTCTCTCCCAAATACAGGCTTTTTATAGGACAAAACCGTCCAAAGTTATTTGCATACTCTTCCCATGATCTCTAGTCTATAAATAGACGCAGTGGCCATTCTCTTCTTCTTTCTTCTTTCACTCTCTGAAGCGGGCGTTGCCAGTGGTAAAAGGTTTGCACGATTTTTTTTTTTTTTTTTTTTTACTACAAAAACACGCAGGCTAATTAGCAGGTTTAACTTTGAAATCATGAATGAAGATGTTCATCGTAATTTAACCGAATCGAGTTTGATAACAATAAGTTGCAAGTGCCATTACATAATCATGACGTCATTGCTTAATTTCTTAGTCCAACTATATTTTTGTCATTTGACTGACTTTGCCCCCCCCCCCTTTTTTTTTTTTTTTTTTTGCAATTCCTTCCTCTTATTTGAATTGTTTTATGTTTATTTGGATGAAGTAAAGAATAGATACCCCGTAGCAGACGACGCCGCCTGGCGGTGCCAGGCGCACAATTCAACTAACACCGGTGATTCGACCTTGACATTGGCACAAGCACATGGCGTCGGTTGTTTTTAAACACGTCAAATAGCAAACATGCTCGAATATTCACCAGCATTTTTTTTAAAAATATATTTACAAAACCTTTGAAGATTTAAAAGAAAAAGTATATATTTACAAAACATTTTAAGACAATTCAATATTTATTCTTTAAAACATTAACTTCAGCGACAATTAATATATTTTCAAAATAATATTTTTAAATATTACATTTTTACGAATATTCGCGAGCAAGATTATACAAACACCGTGGCAGCGAATTAGTAAAATCTTTTACGTAGTATTCTGTTACGTTTCGGTGTGCTGAACACGAATCTGAAAACTGGGTTAGGGTTAGGGTTAGGGTACATTTTTTTCTACTAATTCGCTGTCACTGTATTTGTATAAATTTACCGATTTTTTTTTTAAATAAAAGATATTTCAATAAATGGGTATCTTTCTGAGTGCGTGTTTAAAAAATTATAAAAAGATTTCTATCTTGTGATACTACATTTCATCTTTATAAAAATAAAAGTTATAAAAAGATATGTGAATAAGATAATATATTTTTTTTTATCTCGATTGTTTATACTTGTGATTTCATTATGCATAAAAAATTGCCTCGGCCTAAAAGGATTTCTCCTTCACTGATCACCGACATACATCGCACTGTAAATAAATATTGAAAACGCACAAAAAAGAAATGGCCCAAACCGTATAGAATGAACCTTTTTTTATAAGTTTTATTCAAACAGTCTTTATTTGAACTTAATGGACTGTTGTTTTTTTTTTATTATTATTTATTGTTTTATTCTTTTTATCAAACAAGAATAGAACTTTTATAATGAAATATATATTATGTACTGTTTTTCAAACATCGAAATTTTGAAATTAAAGTTTTATTTAAAACAAAACAAAAAAAGACGAGGTGTTTTTTCTTTTCGAGATATTTTTTTTTCACCATTTATTACTTTGAAATTTTATTCAACAATGAAATGATAAAAAAAAACTTTTCGTTAAATATATTTTTTTAAAATTATTATAAAATATCTTTAAAGTCTATTTTTATGTCTGTAAAAGTTTGTTGAAAGTTCAAATAAAGTTTATAATTTAATTGAAAAAAAAAAAACACCTCGTCTTTTTTTTTTTAATAAAACTAACTTCAATTTAAAAATTTCGAAACAGTCCATAATATCTATGTCATTATAAAAGTTCTATTTTTGTTTAATAAAAAGAATAAAATAGTTATTGAAAAGTTCTGTAAATATATTAAACACGCACTCAGAAAGACACCCATTTATTGAAATATCTTTTATTTAAAAAAAAATCTTGCTCGCAAATATTCGTAAAAATGTAATATTTAAAAATATTATTTTGAAAATATATTAATTGTCGCTGAAGTTAATGTTTTAAAGAATAAATATTGAATTGTCTTAAAATGTTTTGTAAATATATACTTTTTCTTTTAAATCTTCAAAGGTTTTGTAAATATATTTTTTAAAAAATGCTGGTGAATATTCGAGCATGTTTGCTATTTGACGTGTTTAAAAACAACCGACGCCATGTGCTTGTGCCAATGTCAAGGTCGAATCACCGGTGTTAGTTGAATTGTGCGCCTGGCACCGCCAGGCGGCGTCGTCTGCTACGGGGTATCTATTCTTTACTTCATCCCAGTTTTTTTTTTTATGAGGATTATTTGGATTAATTGGACTACTACTGTTAACATTTTGGATGTTAACTGTAGTTCGACTTATTCAAATAATAATGAAATGTTCAATATAAAAAAAATAAACTTGATTTTTAAAGCTTCATATTTTTTTTTTTTAATGAATTGAATACGAAATATAAAAATTGACAATAGAAATACCCCAAAAGGTTTAAGAATTTACAAATATAATCTAAACTTAGTATGAAAACGGAACGGACATTTTACACAAGGAACGAAATAATGATTTCACCGTGTTACGATGAACATAAGTTCTTTGTTCTGTAGCAGTTGATTTTCTTTTTAAATAATTGCACGTTTAAATCGTGATTTTAAATTTGATTCTTTTCTATTATTTTATCTAATATTTTATTTCTTAACGAATTGGGTGGACACACAAAACAAAAGTTGTATCAATTTACTAAAGAAATCCTAACAAACAAAACAAACTTTCTGTTTTGAACACAAAAGAAAAAGCAACACTTTTCTCGTATTTTACTCCCTGAATGAAAGGTAAGTTTCTTTTTTTTCTAAAAACGTTCTAAGATATAATTTAACAACTTAAAAATTATGTTAAATATTAAAATACGTTTATTTTTTATTGCAATCAAATATTTAATTTATTTAGGTAATTTATTTCTTACGCTTTTAAAAAATCTTTTTGAATAACGTTTAAAATAATCTGAAAAGAAAAGCAGTTTATTTTGGACTTCAGGAATATTCATTCGTTAAAAAATCTTAAACATTAAAAACATTTATTTTTATTGCAATCCAATAGAAATATTGATTCCGCCATGTTTTAGAACAAACTTGAATAAAACTCTATGAATATCCGATTAAAAAAATCTTCCTTAAAATATATTGTTCAATCTGACACTAAGATGTTTATCAAAAAGGTGGTTATATCAGTAAAACTTACCTGATTTATGAGAAAAGGATTATGTATGTTTATCATAAACAAAATGAGTTAATTCGAAGTTGCTTGAATCGGTAAACAACTGAGCACAAAAAAAAAAAATGATTTTTCAGTATTTATTTTTTTGTAATATTAAACTGTTTTTTGGGTATTTAATTGTTTTTAGTTATATATTCAAAAACAGTTTCCGTCTACCGTTTTCTGAGTTAATTGTGATATCTTTTCAATATTGTAGGTTGTGGAGAAACGAGAAACACTTTCTTTAATAAAGTTTACATAATAATGAGCACCCATTTATTAGCTATCACAAATTAAGAGAAACTTAATAAAGAAACAATAATTGTTAAATAGTTACTATCTTTATTAAAGCGTAATTTTAATGTAAAAAAATCTAAATCGACTTTTTGTTTGCCATTACATCTGAAAAGCTATTAAAAGTATCCAGAAAAATAAAAGAAACAAATAATAACTATTTAAGACTTTGTTGTTTGAATTCGACATACATTGAAAAGCCATTAAAATATATCCGGAAAAATAGAAAAAAAAAAAAAAAGAAAAACAGAAATCATAAACATTTAAGACTTTGCTATGAAAATTTAACATAAATAAAGCATCTGTTTCATAAATTTTTGCCTAAATTGCAGTGAACGGCATGTAATCGATCACAGTAATGGTTATGAGCCTTGACTGTCGCACAGACGCTCGGGTTTCAATCCTAGCTTGAGGTAGTTGCCTGTCTAGCCGCACTGATGAGCTGTGAAACAGTACTGTATGTGGATGACTATAATGCTCCTCATTTTGAGTTGAGCATATTGAGAAGTGATGCACGAATTTCCATTGGCGTATAAGCGATGATGCTCTTTTTGTAAACAAATCGAGCTTAGGTATTTTGGACGATGTCAAAACTCGATCAGCAGCCGCCGATAGCATAATGGTTAGGAGCCTTGACTGTATCACAGACGGTCGGATTTCAATCGAAACAGTACTGTATGTGGATGACTATATATATACCTATTTATTATGCCTCCCCACGGGACAGAGTTAGACACCAGGGTCGTTTTTTAACGTGGAGAAAAGGTACAAAAATAAAAAATTGTCTCAGTCGTGAAGGATTTCTCCTCCACCGAAAGAGAACAAGAAATAGAAGTGCAGCATCTGAAGAACAGATACTACACTTTGATCCTGTCCCGAAGGCCAAGAATGATGACTATATATATATATATATATATATATATATATATATATATATATATATATATATATATATATACATTGTTTTAACAAAATCAAGGAATAGGTTAATAGCAATAGATACTGTATTTCATACTGAATTGTATGGAATTTATTTTCCTTGTAAGGAAAAACATGAGAAAATATTAAAATGTTAAAGTATGTTTTTTTTCAATACGTCTGACGAAAGGCTGTTTTTGTGAAAATTTTCAAACGATATAAGGTTTGAATTTGTCCAAATAGTCTTGAAACAATTGTAACTAACGATTAAATACCCTATTTGTTGCTATCGATCCATTCCTTGATTTGATTAAAACAATATATGAATGCTCAAATATGAAATATGAGAATTTTGCAGCTTCCAGTTTAAGTCATCTCATTTTGACTTAAAATTATTGTGATATGAACGATTACCGAATTTTCAATTATATAAACCCAGTAAAATTCGGAATGCTATAAGGCTATATATATAGTCTTACATACTTAAATCATTCGTTGACATCTATGCTGATGACACGACCATCTATGGCAACACATCAAAGGCCGTAAATGACAAAGTTCTCTCTAATTCTCTATCCTCTGATCTTGAGCGTGTGGTAGAGTGAGGGAAGAGGTGGCTGGTCACTTTTAATGCATCTAAAACCAAGCTTCTATATTTACATCATCAACGCTCTGATCCCCATCTGGCATCAATTGAAATGGATGGCCCTCGTCTTGGGGAGGCTCCATGTTTTGACAAGCTTCTCGGTTTGACCTTTACTCCTGATCTGAAATGAAACACGTACATCAGGTCTGTTGCCAAGGAGGCTGGGAAAATGGTGGGATCCTTCTACTGTTCCAGAAGATATCTCACTACTGATGCAATTTTCTATCTATATAAAAGCCAAGTACGTCCAAGGATGGAATACTGTTGCCATATCTGGGCAGGAGCTGCTAAAAACAGCCTATCCTGCCTTGACAAAGTACAAAATAGACTTCGTGGCTTAGTGGGGGATGCCCTTTTCTCTTCCCTGCAGCCTCTCTCCCACAGAAGAGACTTTGCAAGCCTGTCTTTGTTTTATCCTTATTTCCATGGCAAGTGCTCGTCTGAGCTCCAATCTCTCGTCCACCCCTCGCCAATCTTTCATGAGAAACACCCGTCTGGCTGAAACTACTGTCAATAATTTTCCCCACTCCTTATCTGTGCCTAAATCAAAACGTAGATTCCATGAGCAGAGCTTTCTCATAAGTGCACGACTGTGGAACTCTCTGCCGCTCGCCTTATTCCCATCTGACTACAACTTGGATGTCTTCAAGTTCAACATAAACAAATTCCTGACAAACTGCCCCTTTAAATAAGACACTCTATCAAATCTCCAATACCATTGATTACTGAACACGCAATAACCCTTATCCCTGAGGGGCCTCTGGGCCTTGATAAGTGGTGACCTCCATGTAATATACATACATATATATATATATATATATATATATATATATATATATATGTATATATATATATATCGAAATCCGACTGTTTGTACAGTTGCTTAGTGACCATCTCCAATCCATCGCGTCTGCAGGTTTCAAATATGGAATGACCTTTCATATACAGTTTAGCTGTGAATATTTAATAAGAGTTCTACCAAGAGGGCATGTGGGAAATATCGCAATGAAAGGCACATAACTGTTTGCTGTTGTAATATATGTCGGCCATCAAGAAAGTTGACTAACAATATATGATTATATATATATATATATATATATATATATATATTTACATATATATATATATATATATATATATATATATATATATATATTACAGAGATTATATAATATATATATTTACATATATATACATTAAGATATATATATATATGTATTATTATAGAATAATATATACATTGAAAACTATATATATATATATATATCATAATTTAGGAATTAAAAAATTGTGATTTGAAAAAGTTAAATTTCAAATATAGAAATTTTATTGTATGCAAGACAAAGAATTCAGTATAGTAGAATGTATTTCCTTAACCATGAGTTTTCAATGTTTATACATCTCAGAGGAAATATTAGCAAATATTATAAAAGGTTGGCACCTGAATCGCCATAGGTAATAAACATAGAAAATTAAATTAAATGTTTTTAAAGTTTTTAAATTAGTTTAGTTACATAGAATAAGGGAAATTGGATATTGATGCAGCAAAAAACGATATATTGGCTTCGATATTTAGTGTGAAACTTCCTATTCGTTATTTACAAATAGAAAAAATAACTTGCTGCTCTGTGAAATATGAACAAGAGTCACCTTATCTATTCGGTCCGATATTGCCAAAAAATTACGTTCTGAATCGATTTATAAAATAATTATGACATTGAATCTCTCTTGATTGTGACACACATGTGCAACTCGTCAACATTTATGCTTCAACATTATATAGTTCTGAAGAAGAAAAAGATCAGTTCTATGGCCGTACGTTCTCTCCCACACATGGACAAACTCTTTCTGGTGGTGACTTTAATACAGATGCAAAATAAAAGTATTTCATCAGAATCAAATGCACAACGAAAAATTACCGAAAGTATTATTAAGAAAAACATAAAATATATTGATTTTAATAAGAAAAGAAAATTACTATAATAAAGTAAAAAATCGAACTGCATTATAAGTAATAACTACTCTTCCTCTATTTGATTGCTAGATAGAACTAAGCTGGTATATTAATTCAAATTCCTATTGAAAGATTATCAAAACATATACATAGGTTTCACTACCATGTTATTGCCAAGGATATTAATAATGCATAGATTTCACTACCATGTTATTGCCAAGGATATTAACATCGGTCTGAAAAAGTATTATCACCAAACACATGATTAATTTACAGTCCTGCCCCTAACTCCAATTTAGAAAACACATCTATACTTCAACAAAATTGTAAAAACAATTAACTAGAAATAATAAAATCATTACTAATTAAAACTAAAAGCAAAATATCAATAAAATAACTGTACTATTATTACTAACGTCCGAAATGATAGTAAAACAAATTTACATACGCTATTACACAAAGGAATAACAGTTAAAATAAACAGTTTAATAAAGTAAAAATAATGAATCAATATGGATTCGAAAGTACATAAGAATACAATGTAACTACATAAGCAACTTTTTCCTGTAGGGAAGAAAATGAGTCTAAAGATGATAATGATTTTAACTAGAATGAGCAGACACAAAATATCTATCCAATAAAATATGCCTAAAACAAAAATGTTAATCATATGTAATTCTATTTAATTCAATAAAATATGCCTAAAACTAAAACGTTTCTTTATAATCATATGTAATTCTATTTAATTCAATAAAATATGCCTAAAATTAAAACGTTTCTTTATAATCATATGTAATTCATTTAATTCAATAAAATATGCCTAAAACTAAAACGTTTCTTTATAATCATATGTAATTCTATTTAATTCAATAAAATATGCCTAAAACTTAAACGTTTCTTTATAATCATATGTAATTCTATTTAATTCAATAAAATATGCCTAAAACTAAAACGTTTCTTTATAATCATATGTAATTCTATTTAATTCAATAAAATATGCCTAAAACTAAAACGTTTCTTTATAATCATATGTAATTCTATTTAATTCAATAAAATATGCCTAAAACTAAAACGTTTCTTTATAATCATATGTAATTCTATTTAATTCAATAAAATATGCCTAAAACTAAAACGTTTCTTTATAATCATATGTAATTCTATTTAATTCAATAAAATATGCCTAAAACTTAAACGTTTCTTTATAATCATATGTAATTCTATTTAATTCAATAAAATATGCCTAAAACTAAAACGTTTCTTTATAATCATATGTAATTCATTTACTTCAATAAAATATGCCTAAAACTTAAACGTTTCTTTATAATCATATGTAATTCTATTTAATTCAATAAAATATGCCTAAAACTAAAACGTTTCTTTATAATCATATGTAATTCTATTTAATTCAATAAAATATGCCTAAAACTTAAACGTTTCTTTATAATCATATGTAATTCTATTTAATTCAATAAAATATGCCTAAAACTTAAACGTTTCTTTATAATCATATGTAATTCTATTTAATTCAATAAAATATGCCTAAAACTAAAACGTTTCTTTATAATCATATGTAATTCTATTTAATTCAATAAAATATGCCTAAAACTAAAACGTTTCTTTATAATCATATGTAATTCTATTTAATTACATAAAATATGCCTAAAACTAAAACGTTTCTTTATAACAATATGTAATTCTATTTAATTCAATAAAATATGCCTAAAACTTAAACGTTTCTTTATAATCATATGTAATTCTATTTAATTCAATAAAATATGCCTAAAACTTAAACGTTTCTTTATAATCATATGTAATTCTATTTAATTCAATAAAATATGCCTAAAACTAAAACGTTTCTTTATAATCATATGTAATTCTATTTAATTCAATAAAATATGCCTAAAACTAAAACGTTTCTTTATAATCATATGTAATTCTATTTAATTCAATAAAATATTCTAAAACTAAGACGTTTCTTTATAATCATATGTAATTCTATTTAATTCAATAAAATATTCTAAAACTAAAACGTTTCTTTATAATCATATGTAATTCTATTTAATTCAATAAAATATGCCTAAAACTAAAACGTTTCTTTATAATCATATGTAATTCTATTTAATTCAATAAAATATGCCTAAAACTTAAACGTTTCTTTATAATAATATGTAATTCTATTTAATTCAATAAAATATGCCTAAAACTAAAACGTTTCTTTATAATCATATATAATTCTATTTAATTAAATAAAATATGCCTAAAACGTAAACGTTTCTTTATAATCATATATAATTCTATTTAATTCAATAAAATATGCCTAAAACTTAAACGTTTCTTTATAATCATATGTAATTCTATTTAATTCAATAAAATATGCCTAAACTTAAACGCTTCTTTATAATCATATGTAATTCTATTTAATTCAATAAAATATGCCTAAAACTAAAACGTTTCTTTATAATCATATATAATTCTATTTAATTCAATAAAATATGCCTAAAACTAAAACGTTTCTTTATAATCATATATAATTCTATTTAATTCAATAAAATATGCCTAAAACTTAAACGTTTCTTTATAATCATATGTAATTCTATTTAATTCAATAAAATATGCCTAAAACTAAAACGTTTCTTTATAATCATATGTAATTCTATTTAATTCAATAAAATATGCCTAAAACTTAAACGTTTCTTTATAATCATATGTAATTCTATTTAATTCAATAAAATATGCCTAAAACTTAAACGTTTCTTTATAATCATATGTAATTCTATTTAATTCAATAAAATATGCCTAAAACTAAAACGTTTCTTTATAATCATATGTAATTCTATTTAATTACATAAAATATGCCTAAAACTTAAACGTTTCTTTATAATCATATGTAATTCTATTTAATTCAATAAAATATGCCTAAAACTAAAACGTTTCTTTATAATCATATGTAATTCTATTTAATTCAATAAAATATGCCTAAAACTAAAACGTTTCTTTATAATCATATGTAATTCTATTTAATTACATAAAATATGCCTAAAACTAAAACGTTTCTTTATAACAATATGTAATTCTATTTAATTCAATAAAATATGCCTAAAACTTAAACGTTTCTTTATAATCATATGTAATTCTATTTAATTCAATAAAATATGCCTAAAACTTAAACGTTTCTTTATAATCATATGTAATTCTATTTAATTCAATAAAATATGCCTAAAACTAAAACGTTTCTTTATAATCATATGTAATTCTATTTAATTCAATAAAATATGCCTAAAACTAAAACGTTTCTTTATAATCATATGTAATTCTATTTAATTCAATAAAATATTCTAAAACTAAGACGTTTCTTTATAATCATATGTAATTCTATTTAATTCAATAAAATATTCTAAAACTAAAACGTTTCTTTATAATCATATGTAATTCTATTTAATTCAATAAAATATGCCTAAAACTAAAACGTTTCTTTATAATCATATGTAATTCTATTTAATTCAATAAAATATGCCTAAAACTTAAACGTTTCTTTATAATAATATGTAATTCTATTTAATTCAATAAAATATGCCTAAAACTAAAACGTTTCTTTATAATCATATATAATTCTATTTAATTAAATAAAATGTGCCTAAAACGTAAACGTTTCTTTATAGTCATATATAATTCTATTTAATTCAATAAAATATGCCTAAAACTTAAACGTTTCTTTATAATCATATGTAATTCTATTTAATTCAATAAAATATGCCTAAACTTAAACGCTTCTTTATAATCATATGTAATTCTATTTAATTCAATAAAATATGCCTAAAACTAAAACGTTTCTTTATAATCATATATAATTCTATTTAATTCAATAAAATATGCCTAAAACTAAAACGTTTCTTTATAATCATATATAATTCTATTTAATTCAATAAAATATGCCTAAAACTTAAACGTTTCTTTATAATCATATGTAATTCTATTTAATTCAATAAAATATGCCTAAAACTAAAACGTTTCTTTATAATCATATATAATTCTATTTAATTCAATAAAATATGCCTAAAACTTAAACGTTTCTTTATAATCATATGTAATTCTATTTAATTCAATAAAATATGCCTAAAACTAAAACGTTTCTTTATAATCATATATAATTCTATTTAATTCAATAAAATATGCCTAAAACTTAAACGTTTCTTTATAATCATATGTAATTCTATTTAATTCAATAAAATATGCCTAAAACTAAAACGTTTCTTTATAATCATATGTAATTCTATTTAATTCAATAAAATATGCCTAAAACTTAAACGTTTCTTTATAATCATATGTAATTCTATTTAATTCAATAAAATATGCCTAAAACTAAAACGTTTCTTTATAATCATATGTAATTCTATTTAATTCAATAAAATATGCCTAAAACTTAAACGTTTCTTTATAATCATATATAATTCTATTTAATTCAATAAAATATGCCTAAAACTTAAACGTTTCTTTATAATCATATGTAATTCTATTTAATTCAATAAAATATGCCTAAAACTTAAACGTTTCTTTATAATCATATATAATTCTATTTAATTCAATAAAATATGCCTAAAACTTAAACGTTTCTTTATAATCATATGTAATTCTATTTAATTCAATAAAATATGCCTAAAACTAAAACGTTTCTTTATAATCATATGCAATTCTATTTAATTCAATAAAATATGCCTAAAACTAAAACGTTTCTTTATAATCATATATAATTCTATTCAATTCAATAAAATATGCCTAAAACTAAAACGTTTCTTTATAATCATATGCAATTCTATTTAATTCAATAAAATATGCCTAAAACTTAAACGTTTCTTTATAATCATATGCAATTCTATTTAATTCAATAAAATATGCCTAAAACTTAAACGTTTCTTTATAATCATATGCAATTCTATTTAATTCAAGAAAATATGCCTAAAACTTAAATGTTTCTTTATAATCATATGCAATTCTATTTAATTCAATAAAATATGCCTAAAACTTAAACGTTTCTTTATAATCATATGCAATTCTATTCAATTCAATAAAATATGCCTAAAACTTAAACGTTTCTTTATAATCATATGCAATTCTATTCAATTCAATAAAATATGCCTAAAACTTAAACGTTTCTTTATAATCATATGCAATTCTATTTAATTCAAGAAAATATGCCTAAAACTTAAATGTTTCTTTATAATCATATGCAATTCTATTTAATTCAATAAAATATGCCTAAAACTTAAACGTTTCTTTATAATCATATGCACTTCTATTCAATTCAATAAAATATGCCTAAAACTTAAACGTTTCTTTATAATCATATGTAATTCTATTCAATTCAATAAAATATGCCTAAAACTAAAACGTTTCTTTATAATCATATGTAATTCTATTTAATTCAATAAAATATGCCTAAAACTTAAACGTTTCTTTATAATCATATGTAATTCTATTTAATTCAATAAAATATGCCTAAAACTAAAACGTTTCTTTATAATCATATGTAATTCTATTTAATTCAATAAAATATGCCTAAAACTAAAACGTTTCTTTATAATCATATGTAATTCTATTTAATTCAATAAAATATGCCTAAAACTAAAACGTTTCTTTATAATCATATGTAATTCTATTTAATTCAATAAAATATGCCTAAAACTAAAACGTTTCTTTATAATCATATGTAATTCTATTTAATTCAATAAAATATGCCTAAAACTAAAACGTTTCTTTATAATCATATGTAATTCTATTTAATTCAATAAAATATGCCTAAAACTAAAACGTTTCTTTATAATCATATGTAATTCTATTTAATTCAATAAAATATGCCTAAAACTAAAACGTTTCTTTATAATCATATGTAATTCTATTTAATTCAATAAAATATGCCTAAAACTAAAACGTTTCTTTATAATCATATGTAATTCTATTTAATTCAATAAAATATGCCTAAACTTAAACGTTTCTTTATAATCATATGTAATTCTATTTAATTCAATAAAATATACCTAAAACTAAAACGTTTCTTGATAATCATATGTAATTCTATTTAATTCAATAAAATATGCCTAAAACTTAAACGTTTCTTGAGAATCATATGTAATTCTATTTAATTCAATAAAATATGCCTAAAACTAAAACGTTTCTTGATAATCATATGTAATTCTATTTAATTCAATAAAATATGCCTAAAACTAAAACGTTTCTTTATAATCATATGTAATTCTATTTAATTCAATAAAATATGCCTAAAACTAAAACGTTTCTTTATAATCATATGTAATTCTATTTAATTCAATAAAATATGCCTAAAACTAAAACGTTTCTTTATAATCATATGAAATTCTATTTAATTCAATAAAATATGCCTAAAACTAAAACGTTTCTTTATAATCATATGTAATTCTATTTAATTCAATAAAATATGCCTAAAACTTAAACGTTTCTTTATAATCACATGTAATTCTATTTAATTCAATAAAATATGCCTAAAACTTAAATGTTTCTTTATAATCATATGTAATTCTATTTAATTCAATAAAATATGCCTAAACCTTAAACGTTTCTTTATAATCATATGTAATTCTATTTAATTCAATAAAATATGCCTAAAACTTAAACGTTTCTTTATAATCATATGTAATTCTATTTAATTCAATAAAATATGCCTAAAACTAAAACGTTTCTTTAGAATCATATGTAATTCTATTTAATTCAATAAAATATGCCTAAAACTTAAACGTTTCTTTATAATCATATGTAATTCTATTTAATTCAATAAAATATGCCTAAAACTTAAACGTTTCTTGATAATCATATGTAATTCTATTTAATTCAATAAAATATGCCTTAAACTTAAAAGTTTCTTTATAATCATATGTAATTCTATTTAATTCAATAAAATATGCCTAAAACTAAAACGTTTCTTTATAATCATATGTAATTCTATTTAATTCAATAAAATATGCCTAAAACTTAAACGTTTCTTTATAATCATATGTAATTCTATTTAATTCAATAAAATATGCCTAAAACTTAAACGTTTCTTTATAATCATATGTAATTCTATTTAATTCAATAAAATATGCCTAAAACTTAAACGTTTCTTTATAATCATATGTAATTCTATTTAATTCAATAAAATATGCCTAAAACTAAAACGTTTCTTTATAATCATATGTAATTCTATTTAATTCAATAAAATATGCCTAAAACTAAAACGTTTCTTTATAATCATATGTAATTCTATTTAATTCAATAACATATTCTAAAACTTAAACGTTTCTTGATAATCATATGTAATTCTATTTAATTCAATAAAATATGCCTAAAACTAAAACGTTTCTTTATAATCATATGTAATTCTATTTAATTCAATAAAATATGCCTAAAACTTAAACGTTTCTTTATAATCATATGTAATTCTATTTAATTCAATAAAATATGCCTAAAACTTAAACGTTTCTTTATAATCATATGTAATTCTATTTAATTCCATAAAATATGCCTAAAACTAAAACGTTTCTTTATAATCATATGTAATTCTATTTAATTCAATAAAATATGCCTAAAACTAAAACGTTTCTTTATAATCATATGTAATTCTATTTAATTCAATAAAATATGCCTAAAACTTAAACGTTTCTTTATAATCATATGTAATTCTATTTAATTCAATAAAATATGCCTAAAACTTAAACGTTTCTTTATAATCATATGTAATTCTATTTAATTCAATAAAATATGCCTAAAACTTAAACGTTTCTTTATAATCATATGTAATTCTATTTAATTCAATAAAATATGCCTAAAACTAAAACGTTTCTTGATAATCATATGTAATTCTATTTAATTCAATAAAATATGCCTAAAACTTAAACGTTTCTTTATAATCATATGTAATTCTATTTAATTCAATAAAATATGCCTAAAACTAAAACGTTTCTTTATAATCATATGTAATTCTATTTAATTCAATAAAATATGCCTAAAACTTAAACGTTTCTTTATAATCATATGTAATTCTATTTAATTCAATAAAATATGCCTAAAACTAAAACGTTTCTTTATAATCATATGTAATTCTATTTAATTCAATAAAATATGCCTAAAACTTAAACGTTTCTTTATAATCATATGTAATTCTATTTAATTCAATAAAATATGCCTAAAACTAAAACGTTTCTTTATAATCATATGTAATTCTATTTAATTCAATAAAATATTCTAAAACTTAAACGTTTCTTTATAATCATATGTAATTCTATTTAATTCAATAAAATATTCTAAAACTTAAACGTTTCTTTATAATCATATGTAATTCTATTTAATTCAATAAAATATGCCTAAAACTTAAACGTTTCTTTATAATCATATGTAATTCTATTTAATTCCATAAAATATGCCTAAAACTAAAACGTTTCTTTATAATCATATGTAATTCTATTTAATTCAATAAAATATGCCTAAAACTAAAACGTTTCTTTATAATCATATGTAATTCTATTTAATTCAATAAAATATGCCTAAAACTTAAACGTTTCTTTATAATCATATGTAATTCTATTTAATTCAATAAAATATGCCTAAAACTTAAACGTTTCTTTATAATCATATGTAATTCTATTTAATTCAATAAAATATGCCTAAAACTAAAACGTTTCTTTATAATCATATGTAATTCTATTTAATTCAATAAAATATGCCTAAAACTAAAACGTTTCTTTATAATCATATGTAATTCTATTTAATTCAATAAAATATGCCTAAAACTAAAACGTTTCTTTATAATCATATGTAATTCTATTTAATTCAATAAAATATGCCTAAAACTTAAACGTTTCTTTATAATCATATGTAATTCTATTTAATTCAATAAAATATGCCTAAAACTAAAACGTTTCTTTATAATCATATGTAATTCTATTTAATTCAATAAAATATGCCTAAAACTTAAACGTTTCTTTATAATCATATGTAATTCTATTTAATTCAATAAAATATGCCTAAAACTAAAACGTTTCTTTATAATCATATGTAATTCTATTTAATTCAATAAAATATGCCTAAAACTTAAACGTTTCTTTATAATCATATGTAATTCTATTTAATTCAATAAAATATGCCTAAAACTAAAACGTTTCTTTATAATCATATGTAATTCTATTTAATTCAATAAAATATTCTAAAACTTAAACGTTTCTTTATAATCATATGTAATTCTATTTAATTCAATAAAATATTCTAAAACTTAAACGTTTCTTTATAATCATATGTAATTCTATTTAATTCAATAAAATATGCCTAAAACTTAAACGTTTCTTTATAATCATATGTAATTCTATTTAATTCCATAAAATATGCCTAAAACTAAAACGTTTCTTTATAATCATATGTAATTCTATTTAATTCAATAAAATATGCCTAAAACTAAAACGTTTCTTTATAATCATATGTAATTCTATTTAATTCAATAAAATATGCCTAAAACTTAAACGTTTCTTTATAATCATATGTAATTCTATTTAATTCAATAAAATATGCCTAAAACTTAAACGTTTCTTTATAATCATATGTAATTCTATTTAATTCAATAAAATATGCCTAAAACTTAAACGTTTCTTTATAATCATATGTAATTCTATTTAATTCAATAAAATATGCCTAAAACTAAAACGTTTCTTGATAATCATATGTAATTCTATTTAATTCAATAAAATATGCCTAAAACTTAAACGTTTCTTTATAATCATATGTAATTCTATTTAATTCAATAAAATATGCCTAAAACTAAAACGTTTCTTGATAATCATATGTAATTCTATTTAATTCAATAAAATATGCCTAAAACTTAAACGTTTCTTTATAATCATATGTAATTCTATTTAATTCAATAAAATATGCCTAAAACTAAAACGTTTCTTTATAATCATATGTAATTCTATTTAATTCAATAAAATATGCCTAAAACTTAAACGTTTCTTTATAATCATATGTAATTCTATTTAATTCAATAAAATATGCCTAAAACTAAAACGTTTCTTTATAATCATATGTAATTCTATTTAATTCAATAAAATATTCTAAAACTTAAACGTTTCTTTATAATCATATGTAATTCTATTTAATTCAATAAAATATTCTAAAACTTAAACGTTTCTTTATAATCATATGTAATTCTATTTAATTCAATAAAATATGCCTAAAACTTAAACGTTTCTTTATAATCATATGTAATTCTATTTAATTCAATAAAATATGCCTAAAACTTAAACGTTTCTTGATAATCATATGTAATTCTATTTAATTCAATAAAATATGCCTAAAACTTAAACGTTTCTTTATAATCATATGTAATTCTATTTAATTCAATAAAATATTCTAAAACTTAAACGTTTCTTTATAATCATATGTAATTCTATTTAATTCAATAAAATATGCCTAAAACTTAAACGTTTCTTTATAATCATATGTAATTCTATTTAATTCAATAAAATATTCTAAAACTTAAACGTTTCTTTATAATCATATGTAATTCTATTTAATTCAATAAAATATGCCTAAAACTTAAACGTTTCTTTATAATCATATGTAATTCTACTTAATTCAATAAAATATGCCTAAAACTAAAACGTTTCTTTATAATCATATGTAATTCTATTTAATTCAATAAAATATGCCTAAAACTAAAACGTTTCTTTATAATCATATGTAATTCTATTTAATTCAATAAAATATGCCTAAAACTAAAACGTTTCTTTATAATCATATGTAATTCTATTTAATTCAATGAAATATTCTAAAACTTAAACGTTTCTTTATAATCATATGTAATTCTATTTAATTCAATAAAATATGCCTAAAACTTAAACGTTTCTTTATAATCATATGTAATTCTATTTAATTCAATAAAATATTCTAAAACTTAAACGTTTCTTTATAATCATATGTAATTCTATTTAATTCAATAAAATATACCTAAAACGTAAACGTTTCTTTATAATCATATGTAATTCTATTTAATTCAATAAAATATGCCTAAAACTTAAACGTTTCTTTATAATCATATGTAATTCTATTTAATTCAATAAAATATGCCTAAAACTTAAACGTTTCTTTATAATCATATGTAATTCTATTTAATTCAATAAAATATGCCTAAAACTTAAACGTTTCTTTATAATCATATGTAATTCTACATAATTCAATAAAATATGCCTAAAACTTAAACGTTTCTTTATAATCATATGTAATTCTATTTAATTCAATAACATATTCTAAAACTAAAACGTTTCTTTATAATCATATGTAATTCTATTTAATTCAATAAAATATACCTAAAACGTAAACGTTTCTTTATAATCATATGTAATTCTATTTAATTCAATAAAATATGCCTAAAACTTAAACGTTTCTTTATAATCATATGTAATTCTATTTAATTCAATAACATATTCTAAAACTAAAACGTTTCTTTATAATCATATGTAATTCTATTTAATTCAATAAAATATGCCTAAAACTTAAACGTTTCTTTATAATCATATGTAATTCTATTTAATTCAATAAAATATACCTAAAACGTAAACGTTTCTTTATAATCATATGTAATTCTATTTAATTCAATAAAATATGCCTAAAACTTAAACGTTTCTTTATAATCATATGTAATTCTATTTAATTCAATAAAATATGCCTAAAACTAAAACGTTTCTTTATAATCATATGTAATTCTATTTAATTCAATAAAATATGCCTAAAACTAAAACGTTTCTTGATAATCATATGTAATTCTATTTAATTCAATAACATATTCTAAAACTAAAACGTTTCTTTATAATCATATGTAATTCTATTTAATTCAATAAAATATTCTAAAACTAAAACGTTTCTTTATAATCATATGTAATTCTATTTAATTCAATAAAATATGCCTAAAACTAAAACGTTTCTTTATAATCATATGTAATTCTATTTAATTCAATAACATATTCTAAAACTTAAACGTTTCTTTATAATCATATGTAATTCTATTTAATTCAATAACATATTCTAAAACTTAAACGTTTCTTTATAATCATATGTAATTCTATTTAATTCAATAAAATATGCCTAAAACTAAAACGTTTCTTTATAATCATATGTAATTCTATTTAATTCAATAAAATATGCCTAAAACTTAAACGTTTCTTTATAATCATATGTAATTCTATTTAATTCAATAACATATTCTAAAACTTAAACGTTTCTTTATAATCATATGTAATTCTATTTAATTCAATAAAATATGCCTAAAACTTAAACGTTTCTTTATAATCATATGTAATTCTATTTAATTCAATAAAATATGCCTAAAACTAAAACGTTTCTTTATAATCATATGTAATTCTATTTAATTCAATAAAATATGCCTAAAACTTAAACGTTTCTTTATAATCATATGTAATTCTATTTAATTCAATAACATATTCTAAAACTTAAACGTTTCTTTATAATCATATGTAATTCTATTTAATTCAATAAAATATGCCTAAAACTTAAACGTTTCTTTATAATCATATGTAATTCTATTTAATTCAATAAAATATGCCTAAAACTAAAACGTTTCTTTATAATCATATGTAATTCTATTTAATTCAATAAAATATGCCTAAAACTTAAACGTTTCTTGATAATCATATGTAATTCTATTTAATTCAATAACATATTCTAAAACTTAAACGTTTCTTTATAATCATATGTAATTCTATTTAATTCAATAAAATATGCCTAAAACTAAAACGTTTCTTTATAATCATATGTAATTCTATTTAATTCAATAAAATATTCTAAAACTAAAACGTTTCTTTATAATCATATGTAATTCTATTTAATTCAATAAAATATGCCTAAAACTTAAACGTTTCTTTATAATCATATGTAATTCTATTTAATTCAATAACATATTCTAAAACTTAAACGTTTCTTTATAAGCATATGTAATTCTATTTAATTCAATAAAATATGCCTAAAACTAAAACGTTTCTTTATAATCATATGTAATTCTATTTAATTCAATAACATATTCTAAAACTTAAACGTTTCTTTATAATCATATGTAATTCTATTTAATTCAATAACATATTCTAAAACTTAAACGTTTCTTTATAATCATATGTAATTCTATTTAATTCAATAACATATTCTAAAACTTAAACGTTTCTTTATAATCATATGTAATTCTATTTAATTCAATAAAATATTCTAAAACTAAAACGTTTCTTTATAATCATATGTAATTCTATTTAATTCAATAACATATTCTAAAACTTAAACGTTTCTTTATAATCATATGTAATTCTATTTAATTCAATAAAATATGCCTAAAACTAAAACGTTTCTTCATAATCATATGTAATTCTATTTAATTCAATAAAATATGCCTAAAACTAAAACGTTTCTTCATAATCATATGTAATTCTATTTAATTCAATAAAATATGCCTAAAACTAAAACGTTTCTTTATAATCATATGCAATTCTATTTAATTCAATAAAATATGCCTAAAACTTAAACGTTTCTTTATAATCATATGTAATTCTATTTAATTCAATAAAATATGCCTAAAACTTAAACGTTTCTTTATAATCATATGTAATTCTATTTAATTCAATAACATATTCTAAAACTTAAACGTTTCTTTATAATCATATGCAATTCTATTTAATTCAATAAAATATGCCTAAAACTTAAACGTTTCTTTATAATCATATGCAATTCTATTTAATTCAATAAAATATGCCTAAAACTTAAACGTTTCTTTATAATCATATGTAATTCTATTTAATTCAATAAAATATGCCTAAAACTAAAACGTTTCTTTATAATCATATGTAATTCTATTTAATTCAATAAAATATGCCTAAAACTAAAACGTTTCTTTATAATCATATGTAATTCTATTTAATTCAATAAAATATGCCTAAAACTTAAACGTTTCTTTATAATCATATGTAATTCTATTTAATTCAATAACATATTCTAAAACTTAAACGTTTCTTTATAATCATATGTAATTCTATTTAATTCAATAAAATATGCCTAAAACTTAAACGTTTCTTTATAATCATATGTAATTCTATTTAATTCAATAAAATATGCCTAAAACTAAAACGTTTCTTTATAATCATATGTAATTCTATTTAATTCAATAAAATATGCCTAAAACTTAAACGTTTCTTTATAATCATATGTAATTCTATTTAATTCAATAACATATTCTAAAACTTAAACGTTTCTTTATAATCATATGTAATTCTATTTAATTCAATAACATATTCTAAAACTTAAACGTTTCTTTATAATCATATGTAATTCTATTTAATTCAATAAAATATGCCTAAAACTTAAACGTTTCTTTATAATCATATGTAATTCTATTTAATTCAATAAAATATGCCTAAAACTTAAACGTTTCTTTATAATCATATGTAATTCTATTTAATTCAATAAAATATTCTAAAACTAAAACGTTTCTTTATAATCATATGTAATTCTATTTAATTCAATAAAATATGCCTAAAACTAAAACGTTTCTTTATAATCATATGTAATTCTATTTAATTCAATAAAATATTCTAAAACTTAAACGTTTCTTTATAATCATATGTAATTCTATTTAATTCAATAAAATATGCCTAAAACTTAAACGTTTCTTTATAATCATATGTAATTCTATTTAATTCAATAACATATTCTAAAACTTAAACGTTTCTTTATAATCATATGTAATTCTATTTAATTCAATAAAATATGCCTAAAACTTAAACGTTTCTTTATAATCATATGTAATTCTATTTAATTCAATAAAATATGCCTAAAACTTAAACGTTTCTTTATAATCATATGTAATTCTATTTAATTCAATAACATATTCTAAAACTAAAACGTTTCTTTATAATCATATGTAATTCTATTTAATTCAATAAAATATGCCTAAAACTAAAACGTTTCTTTATAATCATATGTAATTCTATTTAATTCAATAAAATATTCTAAAACTTAAACGTTTCTTTATAATCATATGTAATTCTATTTAATTCAATAACATATTCTAAAACTTAAACGTTTCTTTATAATCATATGTAATTCTATTTAATTCAATAAAATATGCCTAAAACTTAAACGTTTCTTTATAATCATATGTAATTCTATTTAATTCAATAAAATATTCTAAAACTTAAACGTTTCTTTATAATCATATGTAATTCTATTTAATTCAATAAAATATGCCTAAAACTTAAACGTTTCTTTATAATCATATGTAATTCTATTTAATTCAATAAAATATTCTAAAACTAAAACGTTTCTTTATAATCATATGTAATTCTATTTAATTCAATAAAATATGCCTAAAACTAAAACGTTTCTTTATAATCATATGTAATTCTATTTAATTCAATAAAATATTCTAAAACTTAAACGTTTCTTTATAATCATATGTAATTCTATTTAATTCAATAAAATATGCCTAAAACTAAAACGTTTCTTTATAATCATATGTAATTCTATTTAATTCAATAACATATTCTAAAACTTAAACGTTTCTTTATAATCATATGTAATTCTATTTAATTCAATAAAATATGCCTAAAACTTAAACGTTTCTTTATAATCATATGTAATTCTATTTAATTCAATAAAATATGCCTAAAACTTAAACGTTTCTTTATAATCATATGTAATTCTATTTAATTCAATAAAATATTCTAAAACTAAAACGTTTCTTTATAATCATATGTAATTCTATTTAATTCAATAAAATATGCCTAAAACTAAAACGTTTCTTTATAATCATATGTAATTCTATTTAATTCAATAAAATATTCTAAAACTTAAACGTTTCTTTATAATCATATGTAATTCTATTTAATTCAATAACATATTCTAAAACTTAAACGTTTCTTTATAATCATATGTAATTCTATTTAATTCAATAAAATATGCCTAAAACTTAAACGTTTCTTTATAATCATATGTAATTCTATTTAATTCAATAAAATATGCCTAAAACTAAAACGTTTCTTTATAATCATATGTAATTCTATTTAATTCAATAACATATTCTAAAACTTAAACGTTTCTTTATAATCATATGTAATTCTATTTAATTCAATAAAATATGCCTAAAACTTAAACGTTTCTTTATAATCATATGTAATTCTATTTAATTCAATAAAATATGCCTAAAACTAAAACGTTTCTTTATAATCATATGTAATTCTATTTAATTCAATAAAATATGCCTAAAACTTAAACGTTTCTTTATAATCATATGTAATTCTATTTAATTCAATAACATATTCTAAAACTTAAACGTTTCTTTATAATCATATGTAATTCTATTTAATTCAATAAAATATGCCTAAAACTTAAACGTTTCTTTATAATCATATGTAATTCTATTTAATTCAATAACATATTCTAAAACTAAAACGTTTCTTTATAATCATATGTAATTCTATTTAATTCAATAAAATATGCCTAAAACTTACACGTTTCTTTATAATCATATGTAATTCTATTTAATTCAATAAAATATGCCTAAAACTTAAACGTTTCTTTATAATCATATGTAATTCTATTTAATTCAATAAAATATGCCTAAAACTTAAACGTTTCTTTATAATCATATGTAATTCTATTTAATTCAATAAAATATGCCTAAAACTAAAACGTTTCTTTATAATCATATGTAATTCTATTTAATTCAATAACATATTCTAAAACTAAAACGTTTCTTTATAATCATATGTAATTCTATTTAATTCAATAACATATTCTAAAACTTAAACGTTTCTTTATAATCATATGTAATTCTATTTAATTCAATAAAATATGCCTAAAACTTAAACGTTTCTTTATAATCATATGTAATTCTATTTAATTCAATAAAATATGCCTAAAACTTAAACGTTTCTTTATAATCATATGTAATTCTATTTAATTCAATAAAATATTCTAAAACTAAAACGTTTCTTTATAATCATATGTAATTCTATTTAATTCAATAAAATATGCCTAAAACTAAAACGTTTCTTTATAATCATATGTAATTCTATTTAATTCAATAAAATATTCTAAAACTAAAACGTTTCTTTATAATCATATGTAATTCTATTTAATTCAATAACATATTCTAAAACTTAAACGTTTCTTTATAATCATATGTAATTCTATTTAATTCAATAACATATTCTAAAACTTAAACGTTTCTTTATAATCATATGTAATTCTATTTAATTCAATAAAATATTCTAAAACTTAAACGTTTCTTTATAATCATATGTAATTCTATTTAATTCAATAACATATTCTAAAACTTAAACGTTTCTTTATAATCATATGTAATTCTATTTAATTCAATAAAATATGCCTAAAACTTAAACGTTTCTTTATAATCATATGTAATTCTATTTAATTCAATAAAATATGCCTAAAACTTAAACGTTTCTTTATAATCATATGTAATTCTATTTAATTCAATAAAATATTCTAAAACTAAAACGTTTCTTTATAATCATATGTAATTCTATTTAATTCAATAAAATATGCCTAAAACTAAAACGTTTCTTTATAATCATATGTAATTCTATTTAATTCAATAAAATATTCTAAAACTAAAACGTTTCTTTATAATCATATGTAATTCTATTTAATTCAATAACATATTCTAAAACTAAAACGTTTCTTTATAATCATATGTAATTCTATTTAATTCAATAAAATATGCCTAAAACTAAAACGTTTCTTTATAATCATATGTAATTCTATTTAATTCAATAAAATATTCTAAAACTAAAACGTTTCTTTATAATCATATGTAATTCTATTTAATTCAATAACATATTCTAAAACTTAAACGTTTCTTTATAATCATATGTAATTCTATTTAATTCAATAAAATATTCTAAAACTTAAACGTTTCTTTATAATCATATGTAATTCTATTTAATTCAATAACATATTCTAAAACTTAAACGTTTCTTTATAATCATATGTAATTCTATTTAATTCAATAAAATATGCCTAAAACTTAAACGTTTCTTTATAATCATATGTAATTCTATTTAATTCAATAAAATATGCCTAAAACTTAAACGTTTCTTTATAATCATATGTAATTCTATTTAATTCAATAAAATATTCTAAAACTAAAACGTTTCTTTATAATCATATGTAATTCTATTTAATTCAATAAAATATGCCTAAAACTAAAACGTTTCTTTATAATCATATGTAATTCTATTTAATTCAATAAAATATTCTAAAACTTAAACGTTTCTTTATAATCATATGTAATTCTATTTAATTCAATAACATATTCTAAAACTTAAACGTTTCTTATAATCATATGTAATTCTATTTAATTCAATAACATATTCTAAAACTTAAACGTTTCTTTATAATCATATGTAATTCTATTTAATTCAATAAAATATGCCTAAAACTTAAACGTTTCTTTATAATCATATGTAATTCTATTTAATTCAATAAAATATTCTAAAACTTAAACGTTTCTTTATAATCATATGTAATTCTATTTAATTCAATAACATATTCTAAAACTAAAACGTTTCTTTATAATCATATGTAATTCTATTTAATTCAATAAAATATGCCTAAAACTAAAACGTTTCTTTATAATCATATGTAATTCTATTTAATTCAATAACATATTCTAAAACTAAAACGTTTCTTTATAATCATATGTAATTCTATTTAATTCAATAAAATATACCTAAAACTTAAACGTTTCTTTATAATCATATGTAATTCTATTTAATTCAATAACATATTCTAAAACTTAAACGTTTCTTTATAATCATATGTAATTCTATTTAATTCAATAAAATATACCTAAAACTTAAACGTTTCTTTATAATCATATGTAATTCTATTTAATTCAATAACATATGCCTAAAACTAAAACGTTTCTTTATAATCATATGTAATTCTATTTAATTCAATAAAATATTCTAAAACTTAAACGTTTCTTTATAATCATATGTAATTCTATTTAATTCAATAAAATATTCTAAAACTTAAACGTTTCTTTATAATCATATGTAATTCTATTTAATTCAATAACATATTCTAAAACTTAAACGTTTCTTTATAATCATATGTAATTCTATTTAATTCAATAAAATATGCCTAAAACTTAAACGTTTCTTTATAATCATATGTAATTCTATTTAATTCAATAACATATTCTAAAACTTAAACGTTTCTTTATAATCATATGTAATTCTATTTAATTCAATAACATATTCTAAAACTTAAACGTTTCTTTATAATCATATGTAATTCTATTTAATTCAATAAAATATGCCTAAAACTAAAACGTTTCTTTATAATCATATGTAATTCTATTTAATTCAATAAAATATTCTAAAACTTAAACGTTTCTTTATAATCATATGTAATTCTATTTAATTCAATAACATATTCTAAAACTAAAACGTTTCTTTATAATCATATGTAATTCTATTTAATTCAATAAAATATGCCTAAAACTTAAACGTTTCTTTATAATCATATGTAATTCTATTTAATTCAATAACATATTCTAAAACTTAAACGTTTCTTTATAATCATATGTAATTCTATTTAATTCAATAAAATATTCTAAAACTTAAACGTTTCTTTATAATCATATGTAATTCTATTTAATTCAATAGAATATGCCTAAAACTTAAACGTTTCTTTATAATCATATGTAATTCTATTTAATTCAATAAAATATGCCTAAAACTAAAACGTTTCTTTATAATCATATGTAATTCTATTTAATTCAATAAAATATTCTAAAACTTAAACGTTTCTTTATAATCATATGTAATTCTATTTAATTCAATAAAATATGCCTAAAACTAAAACGTTTCTTTATAATCATATGTAATTCTATTTAATTCAATAAAATATGCCTAAAACTAAAACGTTTCTTTATAATCATATGTAATTCTATTTAATTCAATAAAATATGCCTAAAACTAAAACGTTTCTTTATAATCATATGTAATTCTATTTAATTCAATAAAATATTCTAAAACTTAAACGTTTCTTTATAATCATAGTAATTCTATTTAATTCAATAAAATATGCCTAAAACTAAAACGTTTCTTTATAATCATATGTAATTCTATTTAATTCAATAAAATATGCCTAAAACTAAAACGTTTCTTTATAATCATATGTAATTCTATTTAATTCAATAAAATATGCCTAAAACTAAAACGTTTCTTTATAATCATATGTAATTCTATTTAATTCAATAAAATATGCCTAAAACTAAAACGTTTCTTTATAATCATATGTAATTCTATTTAATTCAATAAAATATTCTAAAACTTAAACGTTTCTTTATAATCATATGTAATTCTATTTAATTCAATAAAATATGCCTAAAACTAAAACGTTTCTTTATAATCATATGTAATTCTATTTAATTCAATAAAATATGCCTAAAACTAAAACGTTTCTTTATAATCATATGTAATTCTATTTAATTCAATAAAATATGCCTAAAACTAAAACGTTTCTTTATAATCATATGTAATTCTATTTAATTCAATAAAATATGCCTAAAACTAAAACGTTTCTTTATAATCATATGTAATTCTATTTAATTCAATAAAATATTCTAAAACTTAAACGTTTCTTTATAATCATATGTAATTCTATTTAATTCAATAAAATATGCCTAAAACTAAAACGTTTCTTTATAATCATATGTAATTCTATTTAATTCAATAACATATTCTAAAACTAAAACGTTTCTTTATAATCATATGTAATTCTATTTAATTCAATAAAATATGCCTAAAACTAAAACGTTTCTTTATAATCATATGTAATTCTATTTAATTCAATAAAATATGCCTAAAACTAAAACGTTTCTTTATAATCATATGTAATTCTATTTAATTCAATAACATATTCTAAAACTAAAACGTTTCTTTATAATCATATGTAATTCTATTTAATTCAATAAAATATGCCTAAAACTAAAACGTTTCTTTATAATCATATGTAATTCTATTTAATTCAATAACATATTCTAAAACTAAAACGTTTCTTTATAATCATATGTAATTCTATTTAATTCAATAAAATATGCCTAAAACTAAAACGTTTCTTTATAATCATATGTAATTCTATTTAATTCAATAAAATATGCCTAAAACTAAAACGTTTCTTTATAATCATATGTAATTCTATTTAATTCAATAAAATATGCCTAAAACTAAAACGTTTCTTTATAATCATATGTAATTCTATTTAATTCAATAAAATATGCCTAAAACTAAAACGTTTCTTTATAATCATATGTAATTCTATTTAATTCAATAACATATTCTAAAACTAAAACGTTTCTTTATAATCATATGTAATTCTATTTAATTCAATAAAATATGCCTAAAACTAAAACGTTTCTTTATAATCATATGTAATTCTATTTAATTCAATAAAATATGCCTAAAACTAAAACGTTTCTTTATAATCATATGTAATTCTATTTAATTCAATAACATATTCTAAAACTAAAACGTTTCTTTATAATCATATGTAATTCTATTTAATTCAATAAAATATGCCTAAAACTAAAACGTTTCTTTATAATCATATGTAATTCTATTTAATTCAATAAAATATGCCTAAAACTAAAACGTTTCTTTATAATCATATGTAATTCTATTTAATTCAATAACATATTCTAAAACTAAAACGTTTCTTTATAATCATATGTAATTCTATTTAATTCAATAAAATATGCCTAAAACTAAAACGTTTCTTTATAATCATATGTAATTCTATTTAATTCAATAAAATATGCCTAAAACTAAAACGTTTCTTTATAATCATATGTAATTCTATTTAATTCAATAACATATTCTAAAACTTAAACGTTTCTTTATAATCATATGTAATTCTATTTAATTCAATAAAATATGCCTAAAACTTAAACGTTTCTTTATAATCATATGTAATTCTATTTAATTCAATAAAATATGCCTAAAACTAAAACGTTTCTTTATAATCATATGTAATTCTATTTAATTCAATAAAATATGCCTAAAACTAAAACGTTTCTTTATAATCATATGTAATTCTATTTAATTCAATAAAATATGCCTAAAACTAAAACGTTTCTTTATAATCATATGTAATTCTATTTAATTCAATAACATATTCTAAAACTAAAACGTTTCTTTATAATCATATGTAATTCTATTTAATTCAATAAAATATGCCTAAAACTAAAACGTTTCTTTATAATCATATGTAATTCTATTTAATTCAATAAAATATGCCTAAAACTTAAACGTTTCTTTATAATCATATGTAATTCTATTTAATTCAATAAAATATTCTAAAACTAAAACGTTTCTTTATAATCATATGTAATTCTATTTAATTCAATAAAATATGCCTAAAACTTAAACGTTTCTTTATAATCATATGTAATTCTATTTAATTCAATAAAATATGCCTAAAACTAAAACGTTTCTTTATAATCATATGTAATTCTATTTAATTCAATAACATATTCTAAAACTTAAACGTTTCTTTATAATCATATGTAATTCTATTTAATTCAATAAAATATGCCTAAAACTTAAACGTTTCTTTATAATCATATGTAATTCTATTTAATTCAATAAAATATGCCTAAAACTAAAACGTTTCTTTATAATCATATGTAATTCTATTTAATTCAATAAAATATGCCTAAAACTAAAACGTTTCTTTATAATCATATGTAATTCTATTTAATTCAATAAAATATGCCTAAAACTAAAACGTTTCTTTATAATCATATGTAATTCTATTTAATTCAATAACATATTCTAAAACTAAAACGTTTCTTTATAATCATATGTAATTCTATTTAATTCAATAAAATATGCCTAAAACTAAAACGTTTCTTTATAATCATATGTAATTCTATTTAATTCAATAAAATATGCCTAAAACTTAAACGTTTCTTTATAATCATATGTAATTCTATTTAATTCAATAACATATTCTAAAACTAAAACGTTTCTTTATAATCATATGTAATTCTATTTAATTCAATAAAATATGCCTAAAACTTAAACGTTTCTTTATAATCATATGTAATTCTATTTAATTCAATAAAATATGCCTAAAACTAAAACGTTTCTTTATAATCATATGTAATTCTATTTAATTCAATAAAATATGCCTAAAACTAAAACGTTTCTTTATAATCATATGTAATTCTATTTAATTCAATAACATATTCTAAAACTAAAACGTTTCTTTATAATCATATGTAATTCTATTTAATTCAATAAAATATGCCTAAAACTAAAACGTTTCTTTATAATCATATGTAATTCTATTTAATTCAATAACATATTCTAAAACTAAAACGTTTCTTTATAATCATATGTAATTCTATTTAATTCAATAAAATATGCCTAAAACTAAAACGTTTCTTTATAATCATATGTAATTCTATTTAATTCAATAAAATATGCCTAAAACTTAAACGTTTCTTTATAATCATATGTAATTCTATTTAATTCAATAACATATTCTAAAACTAAAACGTTTCTTTATAATCATATGTAATTCTATTTAATTCAATAAAATATGCCTAAAACTAAAACGTTTCTTGATAATCATATGTAATTCTATTTAATTCAATGAAATATGCCTAAAACTTAAACGTTTCTTTATAATCATATGTAATTCTATTTAATTCAATAAAATATGCCTAAAACTAAAACGCTTCTTTATAATCATATGTAATTCTATTTAATTCAATAAAATATGCCTAAAACTTAAACGTTTCTTTATAATCATATGTAATTCTATTTAATTCAATGAAATATGCCTAAAACTTAAACGTTACTTTATAATCATATGTAATTCTATTTAATTCAATGAAATATGCCTAAAACTTAAACGTTTCTTTATAATCATATGTAATTCTATTTAATTCAATAACATATTCTAAAACTAAAACGTTTCTTTATAATCATATGTAATTCTATTTAATTCAATAAAATATGCCTAAAACTAAAACGTTTCTTTATAATCATATGTAATTCTATTTAATTCAATAAAATATGCCTAAAACTTAAACGTTTCTTTATAATCATATGTAATTCTATTTAATTCAATAACATATTCTAAAACTAAAACGTTTCTTTATAATCATATGTAATTCTATTTAATTCAATAAAATATGCCTAAAACTAAAACGTTTCTTTATAATCATATGTAATTCTATTTAATTCAATAACATATTCTAAAACTAAAACGTTTCTTTATAATCATATGTAATTCTATTTAATTCAATAAAATATGCCTAAAACTAAAACGTTTCTTTATAATCATATGTAATTCTATTTAATTCAATAAAATATGCCTAAAACTTAAACGTTTCTTTATAATCATATGTAATTCTATTTAATTCAATAACATATTCTAAAACTAAAACGTTTCTTTATAATCATATGTAATTCTATTTAATTCAATAAAATATGCCTAAAACTAAAACGTTTCTTGATAATCATATGTAATTCTATTTAATTCAATGAAATATGCCTAAAACTTAAACGTTTCTTTATAATCATATGTAATTCTATTTAATTCAATAAAATATGCCTAAAACTAAAACGCTTCTTTATAATCATATGTAATTCTATTTAATTCAATAAAATATGCCTAAAACTTAAACGTTTCTTTATAATCATATGTAATTCTATTTAATTCAATGAAATATGCCTAAAACTTAAACGTTACTTTATAATCATATGTAATTCTATTTAATTCAATGAAATATGCCTAAAACTTAAACGTTTCTTTATAATCATATGTAATTCTATTTAATTCAATAAAATATGCCTAAAACTTAAACGTTTCTTGATAATCATATGTAATTCTATTTAATTCAATAAAATATGCCTAAAACTTAAACGTTTCTTGATAATCATATGTAATTCTATTTAATTCAATGAAATATGCCTAAAACTAAAACGTTTCTTTATAATCATATGTAATTCTATTTAATTCAATGAAATATGCCTAAAACTTAAACGTTTCTTTATAATCATATGTAATTCTATTTAATTCAATAAAATATGCCTAAAACTTAAACGTTTCTTGATAATCATATGTAATTCTATTTAATTCAATAAAATATGCCTAAAACTAAAACGTTTCTTTAGAATCATATGTAATTCTATTTAATTCAATAAAATATGCCTAAAACTAAAACGTTTCTTTATAATCATATGTAATTCTATTTAATTCAATAAAATATGCCTAAAACTTAAACGTTTCTTTATAATCATATGTAATTCTATTTAATTCAATAAAATATGCCTAAAACTAAAACGTTTCTTTATAATCATATGTAATTCTATTTAATTCAATAAAATATGCCTAAAACTTAAACGTTTCTTTATAATCATATGTAATTCTATTTAATTCAATAAAATATGCCTAAAACTAAAACGTTACTTTATAATCATATGTAATTCTATTTAATTCAATCAAATATGCCTAAAACTAAAACGTTTCTTGAAAATCATATGTAATTCTATTTAATTCAAGAAATATGCCTAAAACTTAAACGTTTCTTTATAATCATATGTAATTCTATTTAATTCAATAAAATATGCCTAAAACTCAAACGTTTCTTGATAATCATATGTAATTCTATTTAATTCAATAAAATATGCATAAAACTAAAACATTTCTTTATAATCATATGTAATTCTATTTAATTCAATAAAATATGCCTAAAACTTAAACGTTTCTTTATAATCATATGTAATTCTATTTAATTCAATAAATATGCCTCAAACTAAAACGTTTCTTTATAATCATATGTAATTCTATTTACTTCAATAAAATATGCCTAAAACTAAAACGTTTCTTTATAATCATATGTAATTCTATTTAATTCAATAAAATATGCCTGAAACTAAAACGTTTCTTGATAATCATATGTAATTCTATTTAATTCAATAAAATATGCCTAAAACTTAAACGTTTCTTTATAATCATATGTAATTCTATTTAATTCAATAAAATATGCCTAAAACTTAAACGTTTCTTTATAATCATATGTCATTCTATTTAATTCAATAAAATATGCCTAAAACTAAAACGTTTCTTTAAAATCATATGTAATTCTATTTAATTCAATAAAATATGCCTAAAACTTAAACGTTTCTTTATAATCATATGTAATTCTATTTAATTCAATGAAATATGCCTAAAATTAAAACGTTTCTTGATAATCATATGTAATTCTATTTAATTCAATCAAATATGCCTAAAACTAAAACGTTTCTTTATAATCATATGTAATTCTATTTAATTCAATAAAATATGCCTAAAACTAAAACGTTTCTGTATAATCATATGTAATTCTATTTAATTCAATAATATATGCCTAAAACTAAAACGTTTCTTTATAATCATATGTAATTCTATTTAATTCAATAAAATATGCCTAAAACTTAAACGTTTCTTTATAATCATATGTAATTCTATTTAATTCAATAAAATATGCCTAAAACTTAAACGTTTCTTTATAATCATATGTAATTCTATTTAATTCAATAAAATATGCCTAAAACTTAAACGTTTCTTTATAATCATATATAATTCTATTTAATTCAATAAAATATCCCTAAACCTTAAACGTTTCTTTATAATCATATGTAATTCTATTTAATTCAATAAAATATGCCTAAAACTAAAACGTTTCTTTATAATCATATGTAATTCTATTTAATTCAATAAAATATGCCTAAAACTTAAACGTTTCTTTAGAATCATATGTAATTCTATTTAATTCAATAAAATATGCCTAAAACTAAAACGTTTCTTTATAATCATATATAATTCTATTTAATTCAATAAAATATCCCTAAACCTTAAACGTTTCTTTATAATCATATGTAATTCTATTTAATTCAATAAAATATGCCTAAAACTAAAACGTTTCTTTAGAATCATATGTAATTCTATTTAATTCAATAAAATATGCCTAAAACTAAAACGTTTCTTTATAATCATATGTAATTCTATTTAATTCAATAAAATATGCCTAAAACTTAAACGTTTCTTTATAATCATATGTAATTCTATTTAATTCAATAAAATATGCCTAAAACTAAAACGTTTCTTTATAATCATATGTAATTCTATTTAATTCAATAAAATATGCCTAAAACTTAAACGTTTCTTTATAATCATATGTAATTCTATTTAATTCAATAAAATATGCCTAAAACTAAAACGTTACTTTATAATCATATGTAATTCTATTTAATTCAATCAAATATGCCTAAAACTAAAACGTTTCTTGAAAATACTATGTAATTCTATTTAATTCAAGAAATATGCCTAAAACTTAAACGTTTCTTTATAATCATATGTAATTCTATTTAATTCAATAAAATATGCCTAAAACTAAAACGTTTCTTTATAATCATATGTAATTCTATTTAATTCAATAAAATATGCCTAAAACTACAACGTTTCTTGATAATCATATGTAATTCTATTTAATTCAATAAAATATGCCTAAAACTAAAACGTTTCTTTATAATCATATGTAATTCTATTTAATTCAATAAAATATGCCTAAAACTAAAACGTTTCTTTATAATCATATGTAATTCTATTTAATTCAATAAAATATGCCTTAAACTAAAACGTTTCTTGATAATCATATGTAATTCTTTTTAATTCAATAAAATATGCCTAAAACTAAAACGTTTCTTGATAACCATATGTAATTCTATTTAATTCAAACAAAAATATGCCTAAAACTAAAACGTTTCTTTATAATCATATGTAATTCTATTTAATTCAATAAAATATGCCTAAAACTAAAACGTTTCTTGATAATCATATGTAATTCTATTTAATTCAATAAAATATGCCTAAAACTAAAACGTTTCTTTATAATCATATGTAATTCTATTTAATTCAATAAAATATGCCTAAAACTAAAACGTTTCTTTATAATCATATGTAATTCTATTTAATTCAATAAAATATGCCTAAAACTAAAACGTTTCTTTATAATCATATGTAATTCTATTTAATTCAATAAAATATGCCTAAAACTAAAACGTTTCTTTATAATCATATGTAATTCTATTTAATTCAATAAAATATGCCTAAAACTAAAACGTTTCTTTATAATCATATGTAATTCTATTTAATTCAATAAAATATGCCAAAAACTAAAACGTTTCTTTATAATCATATGTAATTCTATTTAATTCAATAAAATATGCCTAAAACTAAAACGTTTCTTTATAATCATATGTAATTCTATTTAATTCAATAAAATATGCCTAAAACTAAAACGTTTCTTTATAATCATATGTAATTCTATTTAATTCAATAAAATATGCCTAAAACTAAAACGTTTCTTTATAATCATATGTAATTCTATTTAATTCAATAAAATATGCCTAAAACTAAAACGTTTCTTTATAATCATATGTAATTCTATTTAATTCAATAAAATATGCCTAAAACTAAAACGTTTCTTGATAATCATATGTAATTCTATTTAATTCAATAAAATATGCCTAAAACTAAAACGTTTCTTGATAACCATATGTAATTCTATTTAATTCAAACAAAAATATGCCTAAAACTAAAACGTTTCTTTATAATAATAGTAATTCTATTTAATTCAATAAAATATGCCTAAAACTAAAACGTTTCTTGATAATCATATGTAATTCTATTTAATTCAATAAAATATGCCTAAAACTAAAACGTTTCTTTATAATCATATGTAATTCTATTAAATTCATTAAAATATGCCTAAAACTAAAACGTTTCTTTATAATCATATGTAATTCTATTTAATTCAATAAAATATGCCTAAAACTTAAACGTTTCTTTATAATCATATGTAATTCTATTTAATTCAATAAAATATGCATAAAACTAAAACGTTTCTTTATAATCATATGTAATTCTATTTAATTCAATAAAATATGCATAAAACTAAAACGTTTCTTTATAATCATATGTAATTCTATTTAATTCAATAAAATATGCCTAAAACTTAAACGTTTCTTTATAATCATATGTAAATCTATTTAATTCAATAAAATATGCCTAAAACTAAAACGTTACTTGAAAATCATATGTAATTCTATTTAATTCAATAAAATATGCATAAAACTAAAACGTTTCTTTATAATCATATGTAATTCTATTTAATTCAATAAAAAATATGCATAAAACTAAAACGTTTCTTTATAATCATATGTAATTCTATTTAATTCAATAAAATATGCATAAAACTAAAACGTTTCTTTATAATCATATGTAATTCTATTTAATTCAATAAAATATGCCTAAAACTTAAACGTTTCTTGATAATCATATGTAATTCTATTTAATTCAATAAAATATGCCTAAAACTAAAACGTTTCTTTATAATCATATGTAATTCTATTTAATTCAATAAAATATGCCTAAAACTAAAACGTTTCTTTATAATCATATGTAATTCTATTTAATTCAATAAAATATGCCTAAAACTAAAACGTTTCTTGATAATCATATGTAATTCTATTTAATTCAATAAAATATGCCTAAAACTAAAACGTTTCTTGATAACCATATGTAATTCTATTTAATTCAAACAAAAATATGCCTAAAACTAAAACGTTTCTTTATAATAATAGTAATTCTATTTAATTCAATAAAATATGCCTAAAACTAAAACGTTTCTTGATAATCATATGTAATTCTATTTAATTCAATAAAATATGCCTAAAACTAAAACGTTTCTTTATAATCATATGTAATTCTATTTAATTCAATAAAATATGCCTAAAACTAAAACGTTTCTTTATAATCATATGTAATTCTATTTAATTCAATAAAATATGCCTAAAACTTAAACGTTTCTTTATAATCATATGTAATTCTATTTAATTCAATAAAATATGCATAAAACTAAAACGTTTCTTTATAATCATATGTAATTCTATTTAATTCAATAAAATATGCATGAAACTAAAACGTTTCTTTATAATCATATGTAATTCTATTTAATTCAATAAAATATGCCTAAAACTTAAACGTTTCTTTATAATCATATGTAAATCTATTTAATTCAATAAAATATGCCTAAAACTAAAACGTTACTTGAAAATCATATGTAATTCTATTTAATTCAATAAAATATGCATAAAACTAAAACGTTTCTTTATAATCATATGTAATTCTATTTAATTCAATAAAATATGCATAAAACTAAAACGTTTCTTTATAATCATATGTAATTCTATTTAATTCAATAAAATATGCATAAAACTAAAACGTTTCTTTATAATCATATGTAATTCTATTTAATTCAATAAAATATGCCTAAAACTAAAACGTTTCTTGATAATCATATGTAATTCTATTTAATTCAATAAAATATGCATAAAACTAAAACATTTCTTTATAATCATATGTAATTCTATTTAATTCAATAAAATATGCCTAAAACTTAAACGTTTCTTTATAATCATATGTAATTCTATTTAATTCAATAAAATATGCCTAAAACTAAAACGTTTCTTTATAATCATATGTAATTCTATTTACTTCAATAAAATATGCCTAAAACTAAAACGTTTCTTTATAATCATATGTAATTCTATTTAATTCAATAAAATATGCCTAAAACTAAAACGTTTCTTGATAATCATATGTAATTCTATTTAATTCAATAAAATATGCCTAAAACTTAAACGTTTCTTTATAATCATATGTAATTCTATTTAATTCAATAAAATATGCCTAAAACTTAAACGTTTCTTTATAATCATATGTCATTCTATTGAATTCAATAAAATATGCCTAAAACTAAAACGTTTCTTTAAAATCATATGTAATTCTATTTAATTCAATAAAATATGCCTAAAACTTAAACGTTTCTTTATAATCATATGTAATTCTATTTAATTCAATGAAATATGCCTAAAACTTAAACGTTTCTTTATAATCATATGTAATTCTATTTAATTCAATAAAATATGCCTAAAACTAAAACGTTTCTTTATAATCATATGTAATTCTATTTAATTCAATAAAATATGCCTAAAACTAAAACGTTTCTGTATAATCATATGTAATTCTATTTAATTCAATAATATATGCCTAAAACTAAAACGTTTCTTTATAATCATATGTAATTCTATTTAATTCAATAAAATATACCTAAAACTTAAACGTTTCTTTATAATCATATGTAATTCTATTTAATTCAATAAAATATGCCTAAAACTTAAACGTTTCTTTATAATCATATGTAATTCTATTTAATTCAATAAAATATGCCTAAAACTTAAACGTTTCTTTATAATCATATATAATTCTATTTAATTCAATAAAATATCCCTAAACCTTAAACGTTTCTTTATAATCATATGTAATTCTATTTAATTCAATAAAATATGCCTAAAACTAAAACGTTTCTTTATAATCATATTTAATTCTATTTAATTCAATAAAATATGCCTAAAACTTAAACGTTTCTTTATAATCATATGTAATTCTATTTAATTCAATAAAATATGCCTAAAACTAAAACGTTTCTTTATAATCATATATAATTCTATTTAATTCAATAAAATATCCCTAAACCTTAAACGTTTCTTTATAATCATATGTAATTCTATTTAATTCAATAAAATATGCCTAAAACTAAAACGTTTCTTTAGAATCATATGTAATTCTATTTAATTCAATAAAATATGCCTAAAACTAAAACGTTTCTTTATAATCATATGTAATTCTATTTAATTCAATAAAATATGCCTAAAACTTAAACGTTTCTTTATAATCATATGTAATTCTATTTAATTCAATAAAATATGCCTAAAAGTAAAACGTTTCTTTATAATCATATGTAATTCTATTTAATTCAATAAAATATGCCTAAAACTTAAACGTTTCTTTATAATCATATGTAATTCTATTTAATTCAATAAAATATGCCTAAAACTAAAACGTTACTTTATAATCATATGTAATTCTATTTAATTCAATCAAATATGCCTAAAACTAAAACGTTTCTTGAAAATCATATGTAATTCTATTTAATTCAAGAAATATGCCTAAAACTTAAACGTTTCTTTATAATCATATGTAATTCTATTTAATTCAATAAAATATGCCTAAAACTAAAACGTTTCTTTATAATCATATGTAATTCTATTTAATTCAATAAAATATGCCTAAAACTACAACGTTTCTTGATAATCATATGTAATTCTATTTAATTCAATAAAATATGCCTAAAACTAAAACGTTTCTTTATAATCATATGTAATTCTATTTAATTCAATAAAATATGCCTAAAACTAAAACGTTTCTTTATAATCATATGTAATTCTATTTAATTCAATAAAATATGCCTTAAACTAAAACGTTTCTTGATAATCATATGTAATTCTTTTTAATTCAATAAAATATGCCTAAAACTAAAACGTTTCTTGATAACCATATGTAATTCTATTTAATTCAAACAAAAATATGCCTAAAACTAAAACGTTTCTTTATAATAATAGTAATTCTATTTAATTCAATAAAATATGCCTAAAACTAAAACGTTTCTTTATAATCATATGTAATTCTATTTAATTCAATAAAATATGCCTAAAACTTAAACGTTTCTTTATAATCATATGTAATTCTATTTAATTCAATAAAATATGCCTAAAACTAAAACGTTTCTTTATAATCATATGTAATTCTATTTAATTCAATAAAATATGCCTAAAACTAAAACGTTTCTTTATAATCATATGTAATTCTATTTAATTCAATAAAATATGCCTAAAACTAAAACGTTTCTTTATAATCATATGTAATTCTATTTAATTCAATAAAATATGCCTAAAACTAAAACGTTTCTTTATAATCATATGTAATTCTATTTAATTCAATAAAATATGCCTAAAACTAAAACGTTTCTTTATAATCATATGTAATTCTATTTAATTCAATAAAATATGCCTAAAACTAAAACGTTTCTTTATAATCATATGTAATTCTATTTAATTCAATAAAATATGCCTAAAACTTAAACGTTTCTTTATAATCATATGTAATTCTATTTAATTCAATAAAATATGCCTAAAACTAAAACGTTTCTTTATAATCATATGTAATTCTATTTAATTCAATAAAATATGCCTAAACCTTAAACGTTTCTTTATAATCATATGTAATTCTATTTAATTCAATAAAATATGCCTAAACTTAAAACGTTTCTTTATAATCATATGTAATTCTATTTAATTCAATAAAATATGCCTAAACCTTAAAACGTTTCTTTATAATCATATGTAATTCTATTTAATTCAATAAAATATGCCTAAACCTAAAACGTTTCTTTATAATCATATGTAATTCTATTTAATTCAATAAAATATGCCTAAAACTAAAACGATATGTCATATGTAATTCTATTTAATTCAATAAAATATGCCTAAA
>NC_136527.1:169671168-169755763 GCF_053919585.1 Euprymna scolopes
TTATAAAGAAACGTTTAAGTTTTAGAATATGTTATTGAATTAAATAGAATTACATATGATTATAAAGAAACGTTTAAGTTTTAGGCATATTTTATTGAATTAAATAGAATTACATATGATTATAAAGAAACGTTTAAGTTTTAGAATATGTTATTGAATTAAATAGAATTACATATGATTATAAAGAAACGTTTAAGTTTTAGGCATATTTTATTGAATTAAATAGAATTACATATGATTATAAAGAAACGTTTTAGTTTTAGGCATATTTTATTGAATTAAATAGAATTACATATGATTATAAAGAAACGTTTTAGTTTTAGAATATGTTATTGAATTAAATAGAATTACATATGATTATAAAGAAACGTTTTAGTTTTAGAATATGTTATTGAATTAAATAGAATTACATATGATTATAAAGAAACGTTTTAGTTTTAGGCATATTTTATTGAATTAAATAGAATTACATATGATTATAAAGAAACGTTTAAGTTTTAGAATATGTTATTGAATTAAATAGAATTACATATGATTATAAAGAAACGTTTAAGTTTTAGAATATGTTATTGAATTAAATAGAATTACATATGATTATAAAGAAACGTTTAAGTTTTAGAATATGTTATTGAATTAAATAGAATTACATATGATTATAAAGAAACGTTTTAGTTTTAGGCATATTTTATTGAATTAAATAGAATTACATATGATTATCAAGAAACGTTTTAGTTTTAGGCATATTTTATTGAATTAAATAGAATTACATATGATTATTAAGAAACGTTTAAGTTTTAGAATATGTTATTGAATTAAATAGAATTACATATGATTATTAAGAAACGTTTAAGTTTTAGAATATGTTATTGAATTAAATAGAATTACATATGATTATAAAGAAACGTTTAAGTTTTAGGCATATTTTATTGAATTAAATAGAATTACATATGATTATAAAGAAACGTTTAAGTTTTAGAATATGTTATTGAATTAAATAGAATTACATATGATTATAAAGAAACGTTTAAGTTTTAGGCATATTTTATTGAATTAAATAGAATTACATATGATTATAAAGATACGTTTAAGTTTTAGAATATGTTATTGAATTAAATAGAATTACATATGATTATCAAGAAACGTTTTAGTTTTAGGCATATTTTATTGAATTAAATAGAATTACATATGATTATAAAGAAACGTTTTAGTTTTAGGCATATTTTATTGAATTAAATAGAATTACATATGATTATAAAGAAACGTTTAAGTTTTAGAATATGTTATTGAATTAAATAGAATTACATTATGATTATAAAGAAACGTTTTAGTTTTAGGCATATTTTATTGAATTAAATAGAATTACATATGATTATAAAGAAACGTTTTAGTTTTAGGCATATTTTATTGAATTAAATAGAATTACATATGATTATAAAGAAACGTTTAAGTTTTAGAATATGTTATTGAATTAAATAGAATTACATATGATTATAAAGAAACGTTTAAGTTTTAGGCATATTTTATTGAATTAAATAGAATTACATATGATTATAAAGAAACGTTTAAGTTTTAGAATATGTTATTGAATTAAATAGAATTACATATGATTATAAAGAAACGTTTAAGTTTTAGGCATATTTTATTGAATTAAATAGAATTACATATGATTATAAAGAAACGTTTTAGTTTTAGGCATATTTTATTGAATTAAATAGAATTACATATGATTATAAAGAAACGTTTAAGTTTTAGGGCATATTTTATTGAATTAAATAGAATTACATATGATTATAAAGAAACGTTTAAGTTTTAGAATATGTTATTGAATTAAATAGAATTACATATGATTATAAAGAAACGTTTTAGTTTTAGGCATATTTTATTGAATTAAATAGAATTACATATGATTATAAAGAAACGTTTAAGTTTTAGAATATGTTATTGAATTAAATAGAATTACATATGATTATAAAGAAACGTTTTAGTTTTAGGCATATTTTATTGAATTAAATAGAATTACATATGATTATAAAGAAACGTTTTAGTTTTAGAATATGTTATTGAATTAAATAGAATTACATATGATTATAAAGAAACGTTTAAGTTTTAGAATATGTTATTGAATTAAATAGAATTACATATGATTATAAAGAAACGTTTTAGTTTTAGAATATGTTATTGAATTAAATAGAATTACATATGATTATAAAGAAACGTTTTAGTTTTAGAATATGTTATTGAATTAAATAGAATTAAATATGATTATAAAGAAACGTTTAAGTTTTAGAATATGTTATTGAATTAAATAGAATTACATATGATTATAAAGAAACGTTTTAGTTTTAGAATATGTTATTGAATTATATAGAATTACATATGATTATCAAGAAACGTTTTAGTTTTAGGCATATTTTATTGAATTAAATAGAATTACATATGATTATAAAGAAACGTTTAAGTTTTAGAATATTTTATTGAATTAAATAGAATTACATATGATTATAAAGAAACGTTTTAGTTTTAGGCATATTTTATTGAATTAAATAGAATTACATATGATTATAAAGAAACGTTTTAGTTTTAGGCATATTTTATTGAATTAAATAGAATTACATATGATTATAAAGAAACGTTTAAGTTTTAGGCATATTTTATTGAATTAAATAGAATTACATATGATTATAAAGAAACGTTTAAGTTTTAGACATATTTTATTGAATTAAATAGAATTACATATGATTATAAAGAAACGTTTTAGTTTTAGGCATATTTTATTGAATTAAATAGAATTACATATGATTATAAAGAAACGTTTAAGTTTTAGAATATGTTATTGAATTAAATAGAATTACATATGATTATAAAGAAACGTTTTAGTTTTAGGCATATTTTTATTGAATTAAATAGAATTACATATGATTATAAAGAAACGTTTAAGTTTTAGGCATATTTTATTGAATTAAATAGAATTACATATGATTATAAAGAAACGTTTTAGTTTTAGGCATATTTTATTGAATTAAATAGAATTACATATGATTATAAAGAAACGTTTTAGTTTTAGGCATATTTTATTGAATTAAATAGAATTACATATGATTATAAAGAAACGTTTAAGTTTTAGAATATGTTATTGAATTAAATAGAATTACATATGATTATAAAGAAACGTTTAAGTTTTAGGCATATTTTATTGAATTAAATAGAATTACATATGATTATAAAGAAACGTTTAAGTTTTAGAATATGTTATTGAATTAAATAGAATTACATATGATTATAAAGAAACGTTTAAGTTTTAGGCATATTTTATTGAATTAAATAGAATTACATATGATTATAAAGAAACGTTTTAGTTTTAGGCATATTTTATTGAATTAAATAGAATTACATATGATTATAAAGAAACGTTTAAGTTTTAGGCATATTTTATTGAATTAAATAGAATTACATATGATTATAAAGAAACGTTTAAGTTTTTAGAATATGTTATTGAATTAAATAGAATTACATATGATTATAAAGAAACGTTTTAGTTTTAGGCATATTTTATTGAATTAAATAGAATTACATATGATTATAAAGAAACGTTTTAGTTTTAGGCATATTTTATTGAATTAAATAGAATTACATATGATTATAAAGAAACGTTTAAGTTTTAGAATATGTTATTGAATTAAATAGAATTACATGTGATTATAAAGAAACGTTTAAGTTTTAGAATATTTTATTGAATTAAATAGAATTACATGTGATTATAAAGAAACGTTTAAGTTTTAGGCATATTTTATTGAATTAAATAGAATTACATATGATTATAAAGAAACGTTTAAGTTTTAGGCATATTTTATTGAATTAAATAGAATTACATATGATTATAAAGAAACGTTTTAGTTTTAGGCATATTTTATTGAATTAAATAGAATTACATATGATTATAAAGAAATGTTTTAGTTTTATGCATATTTTATTGAATTAAATAGAATTACATATGATTATAAAGAAACGTTTTAGTTTTAGAATATGTTATTGAATTAAATAGAATTACATATGATTATAAAGAAACGTTTAAGTTTTAGAATATGTTATTGAATTAAATAGAATTACATATGATTATAAAGAAACGTTTTAGTTTTAGAATATGTTATTGAATTAAATAGAATTACATATGATTATCAAGAAACGTTTTAGTTTTAGGCATATTTTATTGAATTAAATAGAATTACATATGATTATAAAGAAACGTTTTAGTTTTAGAATATGTTATTGAATTAAATAGAATTACATATGATTATAAAGAAACGTTTTAGTTTTAGAATATGTTATTGAATTAAATAGAATTACATATGATTATAAAGAAACGTTTAAGTTTTAGAATATGTTATTGAATTAAATAGAATTACATATGATTATAAAGAAACGTTTTAGTTTTAGAATATGTTATTGAATTAAATAGAATTACATATGATTATAAAGAAACGTTTAAGTTTTAGAATATGTTATTGAATTAAATAGAATTACATATGATTATAAAGAAACGTTTTAGTTTTAGAATATGTTATTGAATTAAATAGAATTACATATGATTATCAAGAAACGTTTTAGTTTTAGGCATATTTTATTGAATTAAATAGAATTACATATGATTATAAAGAAACGTTTAAGTTTTAGAATATTTTATTGAATTAAATAGAATTACATATGATTATAAAGAAACGTTTTAGTTTTAGGCATATTTTATTGAATTAAATAGAATTACATATGATTATAAAGAAACGTTTTAGTTTTAGGCATATTTTATTGAATTAAATAGAATTACATATGATTATAAAGAAACGTTTAAGTTTTAGGCATATTTTATTGAATTAAATAGAATTACATATGATTATAAAGAAACGTTTAAGTTTTAGACATATTTTATTGAATTAAATAGAATTACATATGATTATAAAGAAACGTTTTAGTTTTAGGCATATTTTATTGAATTAAATAGAATTACATATGATTATAAAGAAACGTTTAAGTTTTAGAATATGTTATTGAATTAAATAGAATTACATATGATTATAAAGAAACGTTTAAGTTTTAGGCATATTTTATTGAATTAAATAGAATTACATATGATTATAAAGAAACGTTTTAGTTTTAGGCATATTTTATTGAATTAAATAGAATTACATATGATTATAAAGAAACGTTTAAGTTTTAGGCATATTTTATTGAATTAAATAGAATTACATATGATTATAAAGAAACGTTTAAGTTTTAGAATATGTTATTGAATTAAATAGAATTACATATGATTATAAAGAAACGTTTTAGTTTTAGGCATATTTTATTGAATTAAATAGAATTACATATGATTATAAAGAAACGTTTTAGTTTTAGGCATATTTTATTGAATTAAATAGAATTACATATGATTATCAAGAAACGTTTAAGTTTTAGGCATATTTTATTGAATTAAATAGAATTACATATGATTATAAAGAAACGTTTAAGTTTTAGAATATGTTATTGAATTAAATAGAATTACATATGATTATAAAGAAACGTTTTAGTTTTAGGCATATTTTATTGAATTAAATAGAATTACATATGATTATAAAGAAACGTTTAAGTTTTAGGCATATTTTATTGAATTAAATAGAATTACATATGATTATAAAGAAACGTTTAAGTTTTAGAATATGTTATTGAATTAAATAGAATTACATATGATTATAAAGAAACGTTTTAGTTTTAGGCATATTTTATTGAATTAAATAGAATTACATATGATTATAAAGAAACGTTTTAGTTTTAGGCATATTTTATTGAATTAAATAGAATTACATATGATTATCAAGAAACGTTTAAGTTTTAGGCATATTTTATTGAATTAAATAGAATTACATATGATTATAAAGAAACGTTTAAGTTTTAGAATATGTTATTGAATTAAATAGAATTACATATGATTATAAAGAAACGTTTTAGTTTTAGGCATATTTTATTGAATTAAATAGAATTACATATGATTATAAAGAAACGTTTAAGTTTTAGGCATATTTTATTGAATTAAATAGAATTACATATGATTATAAAGAAACGTTTAAGTTTTAGAATATGTTATTGAATTAAATAGAATTACATATGATTATCAAGAAACGTTTTAGTTTTAGGCATATTTTATTGAATTAAATAGAATTACATATGATTATAAAGAAACGTTTTAGTTTTAGGCATATTTTATTGAATTAAATAGAATTACATGTGATTATAAAGAAACGTTTAAGTTTTAGGCATATTTTATTGAATTAAATAGAATTACATATGATTATAAAGAAACGTTTAGTTTTAGGCATATTTTATTGAATTAAATAGAATTACATATGATTATAAAGAAACGTTTTAGTTTTAGAATATGTTATTGAATTAAATAGAATTACATATGATTATAAAGAAACGTTTTAGTTTTAGGCATATTTTATTGAATTAAATAGAATTACATATGATTATAAAGAAACGTTTAAGTTTTAGGCATATTTTATTGAATTAAATAGAATTACATATGATTATAAAGAAACGTTTTAGTTTTAGGCATATTTTATTGAATTTAATAGAATTACATATGATTATAAAGAAACGTTTTAGTTTTAGGCATATTTTATTGAATTAAATAGAATTACATATGATTATAAAGAAACGTTTAAGTTTTAGGTATATTTATTGAATTAAATAGAATTACATATGATTATAAAGAAACGTTTTAGTTTTAGGCATATTTTATTGAATTAAATAGAATTACATATGATTATAAAGAAACGTTTAAGTTTTAGAATATGTTATTGAATTAAATAGAATTACATATGATTATAAAGAAACGTTTTAGTTTTAGGCATATTTTATTGAATTAAATAGAATTACATATGATTATAAAGAAACGTTTTAGTTTTAGAATATGTTATTGAATTAAATAGAATTACATGTGATTATAAAGAAACGTTTAAGTTTTAGAATATGTTATTGAATTAAATAGAATTACATATGATTATAAAGAAACGTTTTAGTTTTAGGCATATTTTATTGAATTAAATAGAATTACATGTGATTATAAAGAAACGTTTAAGTTTTAGAATATGTTATTGAATTAAATAGAATTACATATGATTATAAAGAAACGTTTTAGTTTTAGGCATATTTTATTGAATTAAATAGAATTACATATGATTATAAAGAAACGTTTAAGTTTTATGCATATTTTATTGAATTAAATAGAATTACATATGATTATAAAGAAACGTTTAGTTTTAGGCATATTTTATTGAATTAAATAGAATTACATATGATTATAAAGAAACGTTTAAGTTTTAGGCATATTTTATTGAATTAAATAGAATTACATATGATTATAAAGAAACGTTTTAGTTTTAGGCATATTTAATTGAATTAAATAGAATTACATATGATTATAAAGAAACGTTTTAGTTTTAGCATATTTTATTGAATTAAATAGAATTACATATGATTATAAAGAAACGTTTTAGTTTTAGGCATATTTTATTGAATTAAATAGAATTACATATGATTATAAAGAAACGTTTAAGTTTTAGAATATGTTATTGAATTAAATAGAATTACATATGATTATAAAGAAACGTTTAAGTTTTAGATATGTTATTGAATTAAATAGAATTACATATGATTATAAAGAAAACGTTTAAGTTTTATGCATATTTTATTGAATTAAATAGAATTACATATGATTATAAAGAAACGTTTTAGTTTTAGGCATATTTTATTGAATTAAATAGAATTACATATGATTATAAAGAAACGTTTAAGTTTTAGAATATGTTATTGAATTAAATAGAATTACATATGATTATAAAGAAACGTTTTAGTTTTAGGCATATTTTATTGAATTAAATAGAATTACATGTGATTATAAAGAAACGTTTAAGTTTTAGAATATGTTATTGAATTAAATAGAATTACATATGATTATAAAGAAACGTTTAAGTTTTAGGCATATTTTATTGAATTAAATAGAATTACATATGATTATAAAGAAACGTTTTAGTTTTAGGCATATTTTATTGAATTAAATAGAATTACATATGATTATAAAGAAACGTTTAAGTTTTAGAATATGTTATTGAATTAAATAGAATTACATATGATTATAAAGAAACGTTTTAGTTTTAGGCATATTTTATTGAATTAAATAGAATTACATGTGATTATAAAGAAACGTTTAAGTTTTAGGCATATTTTATTGAATTAAATAGAATTACATATGATTATAAAGAAACGTTTTAGTTTTAGGCATATTTTATTGAATTAAATAGAATTACATATGATTATAAAGAAACGTTTTAAGTTTTAGGCATATTTTATTGAATTAAATAGAATTACATATGATTATAAAGAAACGTTTTAGTTTTAGGCATATTTAATTGAATTAAATAGAATTACATATGATTATAAAGAAACGTTTAAGTTTTAGAATATGTTATTGAATTAAATAGAATTACATATGATTATAAAGAAACGTTTTAGTTTTAGGCATATTTTATTGAATTAAATAGAATTGCATATGATTATAAAGAAACGTTTAAGTTTTAGAATATGTTATTGAATTAAATAGAATTACATATGATTATAAAGAAACGTTTAAGTTTTAGGCATATTTTATTGAATTAAATAGAATTACATATGATTATAAAGAAACGTTTTAGTTTTAGGCATATTTTATTGAATTAAATAGAATTACATATGATTATAAAGAAACGTTTAAGTTTTAGAATATGTTATTGAATTAAATAGAATTACATATGATTATGAAGAAACGTTTTAGTTTTAGGCATATTTTATTGAATTAAATAGAATTACATGTGATTATAAAGAAACGTTTAAGTTTTAGGCATATTTTATTGAATTAAATAGAATTACATATGATTATAAAGAAACGTTTTAGTTTTAGGCATATTTTATTGAATTAAATAGAATTACATATGATTATAAAGAAACGTTTAAGTTTTAGGCATATTTTATTGAATTAAATAGAATTACATATGATTATAAAGAAACGTTTTAGTTTTAGGCATATTTAATTGAATTAAATAGAATTACATATGATTATAAAGAAACGTTTAAGTTTTAGAATATGTTATTGAATTAAATAGAATTACATATGATTATAAAGAAACGTTTTAGTTTTAGGCATATTTTATTGAATTAAATAGAATTGCATATGATTATAAAGAAACGTTTAAGTTTTAGAATATGTTATTGAATTAAATAGAATTACATATGATTATAAAGAAACGTTTAAGTTTTAGGCATATTTTATTGAATTAAATAGAATTACATATGATTATAAAGAAACGTTTTAGTTTTAGGCATATTTTATTGAATTAAATAGAATTACATGTGATTATAAAGAAACGTTTAAGTTTTAGGCATATTTTATTGAATTAAATAGAATTACATATGATTATAAAGAAACGTTTTAGTTTTAGGCATATTTTATTGAATTAAATAGAATTACATATGATTATAAAGAAACGTTTAAGTTTTAGGCATATTTTATTGAATTAAATAGAATTACATATGATTATAAAGAAACGTTTTAGTTTTAGGCATATTTAATTGAATTAAATAGAATTACATATGATTATAAAGAAACGTTTAAGTTTTAGAATATGTTATTGAATTAAATAGAATTACATATGATTATAAAGAAACGTTTTAGTTTTAGGCATATTTTATTGAATTAAATAGAATTGCATATGATTATAAAGAAACGTTTAAGTTTTAGAATATGTTATTGAATTAAATAGAATTACATATGATTATAAAGAAACGTTTAAGTTTTAGGCATATTTTATTGAATTAAATAGAATTACATATGATTATAAAGAAACGTTTTAGTTTTAGGCATATTTTATTGAATTAAATAGAATTACATATGATTATAAAGAAACGTTTAAGTTTTAGAATATGTTATTGAATTAAATAGAATTACATATGATTATGAAGAAACGTTTTAGTTTTAGGCATATTTTATTGAATTAAATAGAATTACATGTGATTATAAAGAAACGTTTAAGTTTTAGGCATATTTTATTGAATTAAATAGAATTACATATGATTATAAAGAAACGTTTTAGTTTTAGGCATATTTTATTGAATTAAATAGAATTACATATGATTATAAAGAAACGTTTAAGTTTTAGGCATATTTTATTGAATTAAATAGAATTACATATGATTATAAAGAAACGTTTTAGTTTTAGGCATATTTAAATTGAATTAAATAGAATTACATATGATTATAAAGAAACGTTTAAGTTTTAGAATATGTTATTGAATTAAATAGAATTACATATGATTATAAAGAAACGTTTTAGTTTTAGGCATATTTTATTGAATTAAATAGAATTGCATATGATTATAAAGAAACGTTTAAGTTTTAGAATATGTTATTGAATTAAATAGAATTACATATGATTATAAAGAAACGTTTAAGTTTTAGGCATATTTTATTGAATTAAATAGAATTACATATGATTATAAAGAAACGTTTTAGTTTTAGGCATATTTTATTGAATTAAATAGAATTACATATGATTATAAAGAAACGTTTAAGTTTTAGAATATGTTATTGAATTAAATAGAATTACATATGATTATAAAGAAACGTTTTAGTTTTAGGCATATTTTATTGAATTAAATAGAATTACATGTGATTATAAAGAAACGTTTAAGTTTTAGGCATATTTTATTGAATTAAATAGAATTACATATGATTATAAAGAAACGTTTTAGTTTTAGGCATATTTTATTGAATTAAATAGAATTACATATGATTATAAAGAAACGTTTAAGTTTTAGGCATATTTTATTGAATTAAATAGAATTACATATGATTATAAAGAAACGTTTTAGTTTTAGAATATGTTATTGAATTAAATAGAATTACATATGATTATAAAGAAACGTTTAAGTTTTAGGCATATTTTATTGAATTAAATAGAATTACATATGATTATAAAGAAACGTTTAAGTTTTAGGCATATTTTATTGAATTAAATAGAATTACATATGATTATAAAGAAACGTTTTAGTTTTAGAATATGTTATTGAATTAAATAGAATTACATATGATTATAAAGAAACGTTTTAGTTTTAGGCATATTTTATTGAATTAAATAGAATTACATATGATTATAAAGAAACGTTTAAGTTTTAGGCATATTTTATTGAATTAAATAGAATTACATATGATTATAAAGAAACGTTTTAGTTTTAGAATATGTTATTGAATTAAATAGAATTACATATGATTATAAAGAAACGTTTAAGTTTTAGGCATATTTTATTGAATTAAATAGAATTGCATATGATTATAAAGAAACGTTTAAGTTTTAGAATATGTTATTGAATTAAATAGAATTACATATGATTATAAAGAAACGTTTAAGTTTTAGGCATATTTTATTGAATTAAATAGAATTACATATGATTATAAAGAAACGTTTTAGTTTTAGGCATATTTTATTGAATTAAATAGAATTACATATGATTATAAAGAAACGTTTAAGTTTTAGAATATGTTATTGAATTAAATAGAATACATATGATTATAAAGAAACGTTTTAGTTTTAGGCATATTTTATTGAATTAAATAGAATTACATGTGATTATAAAGAAACGTTTAAGTTTTAGGCATATTTTATTGAATTAAATAGAATTACATATGATTATAAAGAAACGTTTTAGTTTTAGGCATATTTTATTGAATTAAATAGAATTACATATCATTATAAAGAAACGTTTAAGTTTTAGGCATATTTTATTGAATTAAATAGAATTACATATGATTATAAAGAAACGTTTAAGTTTTATGCATATTTTATTGAATTAAATAGAATTACATATGATTATAAAGAAACGTTTAAGTTTTAGAATATGTTATTGAATTAAATAGAATTACATATGATTATAAAGAAACGTTTAAGTTTTAGGCATATTTTATTGAATTAAATAGAATTACATATGATTATAAAGAAACGTTTAAGTTTTATGCATATTTTATTGAATTAAATAGAATTACATGTGATTATAAAGAAACGTTTAAGTTTTAGAATATGTTATTGAATTAAATAGAATTACATATGATTATAAAGAAACGTTTAAGTTTTAGAATATTTTATTGAATTAAATAGAATTACATATGATTATAAAGAAACGTTTAAGTTTTAGAATATGTTATTGAATTAAATAGAATTACATATGATTATAAAGAAACGTTTTAGTTTTAGAATATGTTATTGAATTAAATAGAATTACATATGATTATAAAGAAACGTTTTAGTTTTAGGCATATTTTATTGAATTAAATAGAATTACATATGATTATAAAGAAACGTTTAAGTTTTAGGCATATTTTATTGAATTAAATAGAATTACATATGATTATAAAGAAACGTTTTAGTTTTAGGCATATTTTATTGAATTAAATAGAATTACATATGATTATAAAGAAACGTTTAAGTTTTAGGCATATTTTATTGAATTAAATAGAATTGCATATGATTATAAAGAAACGTTTTAGTTTTAGGCATATTTTATTGAATTAAATAGAATTACATATGATTATAAAGAAACGTTTTAGTTTTAGAATATGTTATTGAATTAAATAGAATTACATATGATTATAAAGAAACGTTTTAGTTTTAGGCATATTTTATTGAATTAAATAGAATTACATATGATTATAAAGAAACGTTTAAGTTTTAGGCATATTTTATTGAATTAAATAGAATTACATGTGATTATAAAGAAACGTTTAAGTTTTAGGCATATTTTATTGAATTAAATAGAATTACATGTGATTATAAAGAAACGTTTTAGTTTTAGGCATATTTTATTGAATTAAATAGAATTACATATGATTATAAAGAAACGTTTAAGTTTTAGGCATATTTTATTGAATTAAATAGAATTACATATGATTATAAAGAAACGTTTTAGTTTTAGAATATGTTATTGAATTAAATAGAATTACATATGATTATAAAGAAACGTTTTAGTTTTAGAATATGTTATTGAATTAAATAGAATTACATATGATTATAAAGAAACGTTTTAGTTTTAGAATATTTTATTGAATTAAATAGAATTACATATGATTATAAAGAAACGTTTTAGTTTTAGAATATGTTATTGAATTAAATAGAATTACATATGATTATAAAGAAACGTTTTAGTTTTAGAATATGTTATTGAATTAAATAGAATTACACATGATTATAAAGAAACGTTTAAGTTTTAGGCATATTTTATTGAATTAAATAGAATTACATATGATTATAAAGAAACGTTTTAGTTTTAGGCATATTTTATTGAATTAAATAGAATTACATGTGATTATAAAGAAACGTTTAAGTTTTAGGCATATTTTATTGAATTAAATAGAATTACATATGATTATAAAGAAACGTTTTAGTTTTAGGCATATTTTATTGAATTAAATAGAATTACATATGATTATAAAGAAACGTTTAAGTTTTAGAATATGTTATTGAATTAAATAGAATTACATATGATTATAAAGAAACGTTTTAGTTTTAGGCATATTTTATTGAATTAAATAGAATTACATGTGATTATAAAGAAACGTTTAAGTTTTAGGCATATTTTATTGAATTAAATAGAATTACATATGATTATAAAGAAACGTTTTAGTTTTAGGCATATTTTATTGAATTAAATAGAATTACATATGATTATAAAGAAACGTTTTAGTTTTAGAATATGTTATTGAATTAAATAGAATTACATATGATTATAAAGAAACGTTTAAGTTTTAGGCATATTTTATTGAATTAAATAGAATTACATATGATTATAAAGAAACGTTTTAGTTTTAGAATATGTTATTGAATTAAATAGAATTACATATGATTATAAAGAAACGTTTTAGTTTTAGGCATATTTTATTGAATTAAATAGAATTACATATGATTATAAAGAAACGTTTTAGTTTTAGAATATGTTATTGAATTAAATAGAATTACATATGATTATAAAGAAACGTTTTAGTTTTAGGCATATTTTATTGAATTAAATAGAATTACATATGATTATAAAGAAACGTTTTAGTTTTAGAATATGTTATTGAATTAAATAGAATTACATATGATTATAAAGAAACGTTTTAGTTTTAGGCATATTTTATTGAATTAAATAGAATTACATATGATTATAAAGAAACGTTTAAGTTTTAGAATATGTTATTGAATTAAATAGAATTACATATGATTATAAAGAAACGTTTTAGTTTTAGGCATATTTTATTGAATTAAATAGAATTACATGTGATTATAAAGAAACGTTTAAGTTTTAGGCATATTTTATTGAATTAAATAGAATTACATATGATTATAAAGAAACGTTTTAGTTTTAGGCATATTTTATTGAATTAAATAGAATTACATATGATTATAAAGAAACGTTTTAGTTTTAGAATATGTTATTGAATTAAATAGAATTACATATGATTATAAAGAAACGTTTTAGTTTTAGGCATATTTTATTGAATTAAATAGAATTACATATGATTATAAAGAAACGTTTTAGTTTTAGAATATGTTATTGAATTAAATAGAATTACATATGATTATAAAGAAACGTTTTAGTTTTAGGCATATTTTATTGAATTAAATAGAATTACATATGATTATAAAGAAACGTTTTAGTTTTAGAATATGTTATTGAATTAAATAGAATTACATATGATTATAAAGAAACGTTTTAGTTTTAGGCATATTTTATTGAATTAAATAGAATTACATATGATTATAAAGAAACGTTTTAGTTTTAGGCATATTTTATTGAATTAAATAGAATTACATATGATTATAAAGAAACGTTTTAGTTTTAGGCATATTTTATTGAATTAAATAGAATTACATATGATTATAAAGAAACGTTTTAGTTTTAGGCATATTTTATTGAATTAAATAGAATTACATGTGATTATAAAGAAACGTTTAAGTTTTAGGCATATTTTATTGAATTAAATAGAATTACATATGATTATAAAGAAACGTTTTAGTTTTAGGCATATTTTATTGAATTAAATAGAATTACATATGATTATAAAGAAACGTTTTAGTTTTAGAATATGTTATTGAATTAAATAGAATTACATATGATTATAAAGAAACGTTTTAGTTTTAGGCATATTTTATTGAATTAAATAGAATTACATATGATTATAAAGAAACGTTTTAGTTTTAGAATATGTTATTGAATTAAATAGAATTACATATGATTATAAAGAAACGTTTTAGTTTTAGGCATATTTTATTGAATTAAATAGAATTACATATGATTATAAAGAAACGTTTTAGTTTTAGAATATGTTATTGAATTAAATAGAATTACATATGATTATAAAGAAACGTTTTAGTTTTAGGCATATTTTATTGAATTAAATAGAATTACATATGATTATAAAGAAACGTTTAAGTTTTAGAATATGTTATTGAATTAAATAGAATTACATATGATTATAAAGAAACGTTTTAGTTTTAGGCATATTTTATTGAATTAAATAGAATTACATATGATTATAAAGAAACGTTTTAGTTTTAGGCATATTTTATTGAATTAAATAGAATTACATATGATTATAAAGAAACGTTTTAGTTTTAGAATATGTTATTGAATTAAATAGAATTACATATGATTATAAAGAAACGTTTTAGTTTTAGGCATATTTTATTGAATTAAATAGAATTACATATGATTATAAAGAAACGTTTAAGTTTTAGAATATGTTATTGAATTAAATAGAATTACATATGATTATAAAGAAACGTTTTAGTTTTAGGCATATTTTATTGAATTAAATAGAATTACATGTGATTATAAAGAAACGTTTAAGTTTTAGGCATATTTTATTGAATTAAATAGAATTACATATGATTATAAAGAAACGTTTTAGTTTTAGGCATATTTTATTGAATTAAATAGAATTACATATGATTATAAAGAAACGTTTTAGTTTTAGAATATGTTATTGAATTAAATAGAATTACATATGATTATAAAGAAACGTTTTAGTTTTAGGCATATTTTATTGAATTAAATAGAATTACATATGATTATAAAGAAACGTTTTAGTTTTAGAATATGTTATTGAATTAAATAGAATTACACATGATTATAAAGAAACGTTTAAGTTTTAGGCATATTTTATTGAATTAAATAGAATTACATATGATTATAAAGAAACGTTTTAGTTTTAGGCATATTTTATTGAATTAAATAGAATTACATATGATTATAAAGAAACGTTTAAGTTTTATGCATATTTTATTGAATTAAATAGAATTACATGTGATTATAAAGAAACGTTTAAGTTTTAGAATATGTTATTGAATTAAATAGAATTACATATGATTATAAAGAAACGTTTTAGTTTTAGGCATATTTTATTGAATTAAATAGAATTACATATGATTATAAAGAAACGTTTAAGTTTTAGAATATGTTATTGAATTAAATAGAATTACATATGATTATAAAGAAACGTTTTAGTTTTAGGCATATTTTATTGAATTAAATAGAATTACATATGATTATAAAGAAACGTTTTAGTTTTAGGCATATTTTATTGAATTAAATAGAATTACATATGATTATAAAGAAACGTTTTAGTTTTAGAATATGTTATTGAATTAAATAGAATTACGTATGATTATAAAGAAACGTTTTAGTTTTAGGCATATTTTATTGAATTAAATAGAATTACATATGATTATAAAGAAACGTTTTAGTTTTAGGCATATTTTATTGAATTAAATAGAATTACATATGATTATAAAGAAACGTTTTAGTTTTAGGCATATTTTATTGAATTAAATAGAATTACATATGATTATAAAGAAACGTTTTAGTTTTAGGCATATTTTATTGAATTAAATAGAATTACATATGATTATAAAGAAACGTTTTAGTTTTAGGCATATTTTATTGAATTAAATAGAATTACATATGATTATAAAGAAACGTTTTAGTTTTAGGCATATTTTATTGAATTAAATAGAATTACATATGATTATAAAGAAACGTTTTAGTTTTAGGCATATTTTATTGAATCAAATAGAATTACATATGATTATAAAGAAACGTTTTAGTTTTAGGCATATTTTATTGAATTAAATAGAATTACATATGATTATAAAGAAACGTTTAAGTTTTAGGCATATTTTATTGAATTAAATAGAATTACATATGATTATAAAGAAACGTTTTAGTTTTAGGCATATTTTATTGAATTAAATAGAATTACATATGATTATAAAGAAACGTTTAAGTTTTAGAATATGTTATTGAATTAAATAGAATTACATATGATTATAAAGAAACGTTTAAGTTTTAGGCATATTTTATTGAATTAAATAGAATTACATATGATTATAAAGAAACGTTTTAGTTTTAGGCATATTTTATTGAATTAAATAGAATTACATATGATTATAAAGAAACGTTTAAGTTTTAGGCATATTTTATTGAATTAAATAGAATTACATATGATTATAAAGAAACGTTTAAGTTTTAGAATATGTTATTGAATTAAATAGAATTACATATGATTATAAAGAAACGTTTAAGTTTTAGGCATATTTTATTGAATTAAATAGAATTACATATGATTATAAAGAAACGTTTAAGTTTTAGGCATATTTTATTGAATTAAATAGAATTACATATGATTATAAAGAAACGTTTTAGTTTTAGGCATATTTTATTGAATTAAATAGAATTACATATGATTATAAAGAAACGTTTAAGTTTTAGAATATGTTATTGAATTAAATAGAATTACATATGATTATAAAGAAACGTTTAAGTTTTAGGCATATTTTATTGAATTAAATAGAATTACATATGATTATAAAGAAACGTTTAAGTTTTAGAATATTTTATTGAATTAAATAGAATTACATATGATTATAAAGAAACGTTTAAGTTTTAGGCATATTTTATTGAATTAAATAGAATTACATATGATTATAAAGAAACGTTTTAGTTTTAGGCATATTTTATTGAATTAAATAGAATTACATATGATTATAAAGAAACGTTTAAGTTTTAGGCATATTTTATTGAATTAAATAGAATTACATATGATTATAAAGAAACGTTTAAGTTTTAGAATATGTTATTGAATTAAATAGAATTACATATGATTATAAAGAAACGTTTAAGTTTTAGGCATATTTTATTGAATTAAATAGAATTACATATGATTATAAAGAAACGTTTAAGTTTTAGAATATTTTATTGAATTAAATAGAATTACATATGATTATAAAGAAACGTTTAAGTTTTAGGCATATTTTATTGAATTAAATAGAATTACATATGATTATAAAGAAACGTTTAAGTTTTAGGCATATTTTATTGAATTAAATAGAATTACATATGATTATAAAGAAACGTTTTAGTTTTAGGCATATTTTATTGAATTAAATAGAATTACATATGATTATAAAGAAACGTTTTAGTTTTAGTCATATTTTATTGAATTAAATAGAATTACATATGATTATAAAGAAACGTTTAAGTTTTAGGAATATGTTATTGAATTAAATAGAATTACATATGATTATAAAGAAACGTTTAAGTTTTAGGCATATTTTATTGAATTAAATAGAATTACATATGATTATAAAGAAACGTTTTAGTTTTAGGCATATTTTATTGAATTAAATAGAATTACATATGATTATAAAGAAACGTTTTAGTTTTAGGCATATTTTATTGAATTAAATAGAATTACATATGATTATAAAGAAACGTTTAAGTTTTAGGCATATTTTATTGAATTAAATAGAATTACATATGATTATAAAGAAACGTTTTAGTTTTAGGCATATTTTATTGAATTAAATAGAATTACATATGATTTTAAAGAAACGTTTAAGTTTTAGGCATATTTTATTGAATTAAATAGAATTACATATGATTATAAAGAAACGTTTACGTTTTAGGCATATTTTATTGAATTAAATAGAATTACATATGATTATAAAGAAACGTTTAAGTTTTAGGCATATTTTATTGAATTAAATAGAATTACATATGATTATAAAGAAACGTTTAAGTTTTAGGCATATTTTATTGAATTAAATAGAATTACATATGATTATAAAGAAACATTTAAGTTTTAGGCATATTTTATTGAATTAAGTAGAATTACATATGATTATAAAGAAACGTTTAAGTTTTAGGCATATTTTATTGAATTGAAATAGAATTACATATGATTATAAAGAAACGTTTAAGTTTTAGGCATATTTTATTGAATTAAATAGAATTACATATGATTATAAAGAAACGTTTTAGTTTTAGGCATATTTTATTGAATTAAATAGAATTACATATGATTATAAAGAAACGTTTAAGTTTTAGGCATATTTTATTGAATTAAGTAGAATTACATATGATTATAAAGAAACGTTTAAGTTTTAGGCATATTTTATTGAATTAAATAGAATTACATATGATTATAAAGAAACGTTTAAGTTTTAGGCATATTTTATTGAATTAAATAGAATTACATATGATTATAAAGAAACGTTTTAGTTTTAGGCATATTTTATTGAATTAAATAGAATTACATATGATTATAAAGAAACGTTTAAGTTTTAGGCATATTTTATTGAATTAAATAAAATTACATATGATTATAAAGAAACGTTTAAGTTTTAGGCATATTTTATTGAATTAAATAGAATTACATATGATTATAAAGAAACGTTTTAGTTTTAGGCATATTTTATTGAATTAAATAGAATTACATATGATTATAAAGAAACGTTTTAGTTTTAGGCATATTTTATTGAATTAAATAGAATTACATATGATTTTAAAGAAACGTTTAAGTTTTAGGCATATTTTATTGAATTAAATAGAATTACATATGATTATAAAGAAACGTTTACGTTTTAGGCATATTTTATTGAATTAAATAGAATTACATATGATTATAAAGAAACGTTTAAGTTTTAGGCATATTTTATTGAATTAAATAGAATTACATATGATTATAAAGAAACGTTTTAGTTTTAGGCATATTTTATTGAATTAAATAGAATTACATATGATTATAAAGAAACGTTTTAGTTTTAGGCATATTTTATTGAATTAAATAGAATTACATATGATTATAAAGAAACGTTTTAGTTTTAGGCATATTTTATTGAATTAAGTAGAATTACATATGATTATAAAGAAACGTTTAAGTTTTAGGCATATTTTATTGAATTAAATAGAATTACATATGATTATAAAGAAACGTTTAAGTTTTAGGCATATTTTATTGAATTAAGTAGAATTACATATGATTATAAAGAAACGTTTAAGTTTTAGGCATATTTTATTGAATTAAATAGAATTACATATGATTATAAAGAAACGTTTAAGTTTTAGGCATATTTTATTGAATTAAATAAAATTACATATTATTATAAAGAAACGTTTAAGTTTTAGGCATATTTTATTGAATTAAATAGAATTACATATGATTATAAAGAAACGTTTAAGTTTTAGGCATATTTTATTGAATTAAATAAAATTACATATTATTATAAAGAAACGTTTAAGTTTTAGGCATATTTTATTGAATTAAATAGAATTACATATGATTATAAAGAAACGTTTAAGTTTTAGGCATATTTTATTGAATTAAGTAGAATTACATATGATTATAAAGAAACGTTTAAGTTTTAGGCATATTTTATTGAATTAAATAGAATTACATATGATTATAAAGAAACGTTTTAGTTTTAGGCATATTTTATTGAATTAAGTAGAATTACATATGATTATAAAGAAACGTTTAAGTTTTAGGCATATTTTATTGAATTAAATAGAATTACATATGATTATAAAGAAACGTTTTAGTTTTAGGCATATTTTATTGAATTAAGTAGAATTACATATGATTATAAAGAAACGTTTAAGTTTTAGGCATATTTTATTGAATTAAATAGAATTACATATGATTATAAAGAAACGTTTAAGTTTTAGGCATATTTTATTGAATTAAATAGAATTACATATGATTATAAAGAAACGTTTAAGTTTTAGGCATATTTTATTGAATTAAATAGAATTACATATGATTATAAAGAAACGTTTAAGTTTTAGGCATATTTCATTGAATTAAATAGAATTACATATGATTATAAAGAAACGTTTTAGTTTTAGGCATATTTTATTGAATTAAATAGAATTACATATGATTATAAAGAAACGTTTAAGTTTTAGGCATATTTTATTGAATTAAGTAGAATTACATATGATTATAAAGAAACGTTTAAGTTTTAGGCATATTTTATTGAATTAAATAGAATTACATATGATTATAAAGAAACGTTTAAGTTTTAGGCATATTTTATTGAATTAAATAGAATTACATATGATTATAAAGAAACGTTTTAGTTTTAGGCATATTTTATTGAATTAAATAGAATTACATATGATTATAAAGAAACGTTTTAGTTTTAGGCATATTTTATTGAATTAAATAGAATTACATATGATTTTAAAGAAACGTTTAAGTTTTAGGCATATTTTATTGAATTAAATAGAATTACATATGATTATAAAGAAACGTTTACGTTTTAGGCATATTTTATTGAATTAAATAGAATTACATATGATTATAAAGAAACGTTTAAGTTTTAGGCATATTTTATTGAATTAAATAGAATTACATATGATTATAAAGAAACGTTTTAGTTTTAGGCATATTTTATTGAATTAAATAGAATTACATATGATTATAAAGAAACGTTTTAGTTTTAGGCATATTTTATTGAATTAAATAGAATTACATATGATTATAAAGAAACGTTTTAGTTTTAGGCATATTTTATTGAATTAAGTAGAATTACATATGATTATAAAGAAACGTTTAAGTTTTAGGCATATTTTATTGAATTAAATAGAATTACATATGATTATAAAGAAACGTTTAAGTTTTAGGCATATTTTATTGAATTAAGTAGAATTACATATGATTATAAAGAAACGTTTAAGTTTTAGGCATATTTTATTGAATTAAATAGAATTACATATGATTATAAAGAAACGTTTAAGTTTTAGGCATATTTTATTGAATTAAATAAAATTACATATTATTATAAAGAAACGTTTAAGTTTTAGGCATATTTTATTGAATTAAATAGAATTACATATGATTATAAAGAAACGTTTAAGTTTTAGGCATATTTTATTGAATTAAATAAAATTACATATTATTATAAAGAAACGTTTAAGTTTTAGGCATATTTTATTGAATTAAATAGAATTACATATGATTATAAAGAAACGTTTAAGTTTTAGGCATATTTTATTGAATTAAGTAGAATTACATATGATTATAAAGAAACGTTTAAGTTTTAGGCATATTTTATTGAATTAAATAGAATTACATATGATTATAAAGAAACGTTTTAGTTTTAGGCATATTTTATTGAATTAAGTAGAATTACATATGATTATAAAGAAACGTTTAAGTTTTAGGCATATTTTATTGAATTAAATAGAATTACATATGATTATAAAGAAACGTTTTAGTTTTAGGCATATTTTATTGAATTAAGTAGAATTACATATGATTATAAAGAAACGTTTAAGTTTTAGGCATATTTTATTGAATTAAATAGAATTACATATGATTATAAAGAAACGTTTAAGTTTTAGGCATATTTTATTGAATTAAATAGAATTACATATGATTATAAAGAAACGTTTAAGTTTTAGGCATATTTTATTGAATTAAATAGAATTACATATGATTATAAAGAAACGTTTAAGTTTTAGGCATATTTCATTGAATTAAATAGAATTACATATGATTATAAAGAAACGTTTTAGTTTTAGGCATATTTTATTGAATTAAATAGAATTACATATGATTATAAAGAAACGTTTAAGTTTTAGGCATATTTTATTGAATTAAGTAGAATTACATATGATTATAAAGAAACGTTTAAGTTTTAGGCATATTTTATTGAATTAAATAGAATTACATATGATTATAAAGAAACGTTTAAGTTTTAGGCATATTTTATTGAATTAAATAGAATTACATATGATTATAAAGAAACGTTTTAGTTTTAGGCATATTTTATTGAATTAAATAGAATTACATATGATTATAAAGAAACGTTTAAGTTTTAGGCATATTTTATTGAATTAAATAAAATTACATATGATTATAAAGAAACGTTTAAGTTTTAGGCATATTTTATTGAATTAAATAGAATTACATATGATTATAAAGAAACGTTTTAGTTTTAGGCATATTTTATTGAATTAAATAGAATTACATATGATTATAAAGAAACGTTTAAGTTTTAGGCATATTTTATTGAATTAAATAGAATTACATATGATTTTAAAGAAACGTTTAAGTTTTAGGCATATTTTATTGAATTAAATAGAATTACATATGATTATAATGAAACGTTTTAGTTTTAGGCATATTTTATTGAATTAAATAGAATTACATATGATTATAAAGAAACGTTTTAGTTTTAGGCATATTTTATTGAATTAAATAGAATTACATATGATTATAAAGAAACGTTTTAGTTTTAGGCATATTTTATTGAATTAAATAGAATTACATATGATTATAAAGAAACGTTTAAGTTTTAGGCATATTTTATTGAATTAAATAGAATTACATATGATTATAAAGAAACGTTTAAGTTTTAGGCATATTTTATTGAATTAAATAGAATTACATATGATTATAAAGAAACGTTTTAGTTTTAGGCATATTATTGAATTAAATAGAATTACATATGATTATAAAGAAACGTTTAAGTTTTAGGCATATTTTATTGAATTAAGTAGAATTACATATGATTATAAAGAAACGTTAAAGTTTTAGGCATATTTTATTGAATTAAATAGAATTACATATGATTATAAAGAAACGTTTTAGTTTTAGGCATATTTTATTGAATTAAATAGAATTACATATGATTATAAAGAAACGTTTAAGTTTTAGGCATATTTTATTGAATAAAGTAGAATTACATATGATTATAAAGAAACGTTTAAGTTTTAGGCATATTTTATTGAATTAAGTAGAATTACATATGATTATAAAGAAACGTTTAAGTTTTAGGCATATTTTATTGAATTAAATAGAATTACATATGATTATAAAGAAACGTTTAAGTTTTAGGCATATTTTATTGAATTAAATAGAATTACATGTGATTATCAAGAAACGTTTAAGGTTTAGGCATATTTTATTGAATTAAATAGAATTACATATGATTATAAAGAAACGTTTAAGTTTTAGGCATATTTTATTGAATTAAGTAGAATTACATATGATTATAAAGAAACGTTTAAGTTTTAGGCATATTTTATTGAATTAAGTAGAATTACATATGATTATAAAGAAACGTTTAAGTTTTAGGCATATTTTATTGAATTAAATAGAATTACATATGATTATAAAGAAACGTTTAAGTTTTAGGCATATTTTATTGAATTAAATAGAATTACATGTGATTATCAAGAAACGTTTAAGGTTTAGGCATATTTTATTGAATTAAATAGAATTACATATGATTATAAAGAAACGTTTAAGTTTTAGGCATATTTTATTGAATTAAGTAGAATTACATATGATTATAAAGAAACGTTTAAGTTTTAGGCATATTTTATTGAATTAAGTAGAATTACATATGATTATAAAGAAACGTTTAAGTTTTAGGCATATTTTATTGAATTAAATAGAATTACATATGATTATAAAGAAACGTTTAAGTTTTAGGCATATTTTATTGAATTAAATAGAATTACATATGATTATAAAGAAACGTTTAAGTTTTAGGCATATTTTATTGAATTAAGTAGAATTACATATGATTATAAAGAAACGTTTAAGTTTTAGGCATATTTTATTGAATTAAATAGAATTACATATGATTATAAAGAAACGTTTAAGTTTTAGGCATATTTTATTGAATTAAATAGAATTACATATGATTATAAAGAAACGTTTTAGTTTTAGGCATATTTTATTGAATTAAATAGAATTACATATGATTATAAAGAAACGTTTAAGTTTTAGGCATATTTTATTGAATTAAGTAGAATTACATATGATTATAAAGAAACGTTTAAGTTTTAGGCATATTTTATTGAATTAAATAGAATTACATATGATTATAAAGAAACGTTTAAGTTTTAGGCATATTTTATTGAATTAAATAGAATTACATATGATTATAAAGAAACGTTTTAGTTTTAGGCATATTTTATTGAATTAAATAGAATTACATATGATTATAAAGAAACGTTTAAGTTTTAGGCATATTTTATTGAATTAAATAAAATTACATATGATTATAAAGAAACGTTTAAGTTTTAGGCATATTTTATTGAATTAAATAGAATTACATATGATTATAAAGAAACGTTTTAGTTTTAGGCATATTTTATTGAATTAAATAGAATTACATATGATTATAAAGAAACGTTTTAGTTTTAGGCATATTTTATTGAATTAAATAGAATTACATATGATTTTAAAGAAACGTTTAAGTTTTAGGCATATTTTATTGAATTAAATAGAATTACATATGATTATAAAGAAACGTTTTAGTTTTAGGCATATTTTATTGAATTAAATAGAATTACATATGATTATAAAGAAACGTTTTAGTTTTAGGCATATTTTATTGAATTAAATAGAATTACATATGATTATAAAGAAACGTTTTAGTTTTAGGCATATTTTATTGAATTAAATAGAATTACATATGATTATAAAGAAACGTTTAAGTTTTAGGCATATTTTATTGAATTAAATAGAATTACATATGATTATAAAGAAACGTTTAAGTTTTAGGCATATTTTATTGAATTAAATAGAATTACATATGATTATAAAGAAACGTTTTAGTTTTAGGCATATTATTGAATTAAATAGAATTACATATGATTATAAAGAAACGTTTAAGTTTTAGGCATATTTTATTGAATTAAGTAGAATTACATATGATTATAAAGAAACGTTAAAGTTTAGGCATATTTTATTGAATAAAATAGAATTACATATGATTATAAAGAAACGTTTTAGTTTTAGGCATATTTTATTGAATTAAATAGAATTACATATGATTATAAAGAAACGTTTAAGTTTTAGGCATATTTTATTGAATAAAGTAGAATTACATATGATTATAAAGAAACGTTTAAGTTTTAGGCATATTTTATTGAATTAAGTAGAATTACATATGATTATAAAGAAACGTTTAAGTTTTAGGCATATTTTATTGAATTAAGTAGAATTACATATGATTATAAAGAAACGTTTAAGTTTTAGGCATATTTTATTGAATTAAGTAGAATTACATATGATTATAAAGAAACGTTTAAGTTTTAGGCATATTTTATTGAATTAAATAGAATTACATATGATTCTAAAGAAACGTTTAAGTTTTAGGCATATTTTATTGAATTAAATAGAATTACATATGATTATAAAGAAACGTTTAAGTTTTAGGCATATTTTATTGAATTAAATAGAATTACATATGATTCTAAAGAAACGTTTAAGTTTTAGGCATATTTTATTGAATTAAGTAGAATTACATATGATTATAAAGAAACGTTTAAGTTTTAGGCATATTTTATTGAATTAAATAGAATTACATATGATTATAAAGAAACGTTTAAGTTTTAGGCATATTTTATTGAATTAAATAGAATTACATATGATTATAAAGAAACGTTTTAGTTTTAGGCATATTTTATTGAATTAAATAGAATTACATATGATTATCAAGAAACGTTTTAGTTTTAGGCATATTTTATTGAATTAAATAGAATTACATATGATTAACAAGAAACGTTTAAGTTTTAGGCATATTTTATTGAATTAAATAGAATTACATATGATTATAAAGAAACGTTTAAGGTTTAGGCATATTTTATTGAATTAAATAGAATTACATATGATTATCAAGAAACGTTTAAGTTTTAGGCATATTTTATTGAATTAAATAGAATTACATATGATTATAAAGAAACGTTTTAGTTTTAGGCATATTTTATTGAATTAAATAGAATTACATATGATTATAAAGAAACGTTTAAGTTTTAGGCATATTTTATTGAATTAAATAGAATTACATATGATTATAAAGAAACGTTTTAGTTTTATGCATATTTTATTGAATTAAATAGAATTACATATGATTATAAAGAAACGTTTTAGTTTTAGGCATATTTTATTGAATTAAATAGAATTACATATGATTATAAAGAAACGTCTTAGTTTTAGGCATATTTTATTGAATTAAATAGAATTACTATGATTATCAAGAAACGTTTTAGTTTTAGGCATATTTTATTGAATTAAATAGAATTACATATGATTATCAAGAAACGTTTTAGTTTTAGGCATATTTTATTGAATTAAATAGAATTACATATGATTATCAAGAAACGTTTTAGTTTTAGGCATATTTTATTGAATTAAATAGAATTACATATGATTATAAAGAAACGTCTTAGTTTTAGGAATATTTTATTGAATTAAATAGAATTACATATGATTATCAAGAAACGTTTTAGTTTTAGGCATATTTTATTGAATTAAATAGAATTACATATGATTATCAAGAAACGTTTTAGTTTTAGGCATATTTTATTGAATTAAATAGAATTACATGTGATTCTCAAGAAACGTTTTAGTTTTTGGCATATTTCATTGAATTAAATAGAATTACATATGATTAACATTTTAGTTTTAGGCATATTTTATTGGATAGATATTTTGTGTCTGCTCATTAAAATCATTATCATCTTAAGACTCATTTTCTTCCCTACAGGAAAAAGTTGCTTATGTAGTTACATCGTATTCTCATGTACTTTCGAATTCATATTGATTCATTATTTTGACTTAATTAAACTGTTTATTTTAACTGTTATTCCTTTGTGTAATAGCGTATGTAAATTTGTTTTACTATCATTTCGGACGTTAGTAATAATAGTACAGTTATTTTATTGATATTTTTCTTTTAGTTTTAATTAGTAATGATTTTATTATTTCTAGTTAATTGTTTTTACAAGTTTGTTGAAGTATATATGTTTTCTAAATAGAAGCAAGGGACAGGACTGTAAATTAATCATGTGTTTGGTGATAATACTTTTTCAGACCGATGTTAATATCCTTGTCAATAACATGGTAGTGAAATCTATGCATTATTAATATCCTTGGCAATAACATGGTAGTGAAACCTATGTATATGTTTTGATAATCTTTCAATAGGAATTTGAATTAATATACCAGCTTAGAGGAAGAGTAGTTATTACCTATAATGCAGTTCGATTTTTTACTTTATTATAGTAATTTTCTTTTCTTTTTAAGATCAATATATTTTATGTTTTTCTTAATAATACTTTCGGTAATTTTTCGTTGTGCATTTGATTCCGATGAAACACTTTTATTTTACATCTGTATTAAAGTCACCACCAGAAAGAGTTTGTTCATGTGTGGGAGAGAACGTACGGCCATAGAACTGATCTGTTTCTTCTTCAGAACTATTTAATGTTGAAGCATAAATGTTGACGAGTTGCACATGTGTGTCAAAATCAAGAGAGATTCAATGTCATAATTATTTTATAAATCGATTCAGAACGTAATTTTTTGGCAATATCGGACCGAATGGATAAGGTGACACTTGTTCATATTTCACAGACCAGCAAGTTATTTTTTCTATTTGTAAATAACGAATAGGAAGTTTCACACTAAATATAGAAGCCAATATATCCTTTTTTTGCTGCATCAATATCCAATTTCCCTTATTCTAAAATAATTTAAAAACTTTAAAAATATTTAATTTAATTTTTTATGTTTATTACCTATGGCGATTCAGGTGCCAACCTTTTATAATATTTGCTAATATTTCCTCCGAGATGTATAAACATTGAAAACTCATGGTTAAGGAAATACATTCTACTATACTGAATTCTTTGTGTTGCATACAATAAAATTTCAATATTTTAAATTTAACTTTTGCTAATCACAAATTTTTAATTCCTAAATTATGATATATATATATATATATATATATATATATATATATATATATATATATATATATATATATATATAGTGTTCAATGTATATATTATTATATATAGTCTCTGTAATATATATATATATATATACATATATATATATATATGTCTTAATGTATATATAGGTAAATATATATATATATATTACATAATCTCTGTAATATATATATATATATATATATATATATATATATATATATATATATATATATATAATCATATATTGTTAGTCAACATATTTGAAACCTGGGGACGCGATGGATTGGAGATGGTCACTCAGCAACTGTACAAACAGTCGGATTTCGATATATATATATATATATATATATATATATATATATATTACATGGAGGTCACCACTTATCAAGGCCCAGAGGCCACTCGGGGATAAGGGTTATTGCGTGTTCAGTAATCAATGGTATTGGAGATTTGATAGAGTGTCTTATTTAAGGGGGCGGTTTGTCAGGAATTTGTTTATGTTGAACTTGAAGACATCCAAGTTGTAGTCAGGTGGGAATAAGGCAAGCGGCAGAGAGTTCCACAGTCGTGCACTTCTGAGAAAGAAGCTCTGCTCATGGAATCTACGTTTGGATTTAGGCACAGATAAAGGGTGGGGAAAATTATTGACAGTAGTTTCAGCCAGACAGGTGTTTCTCATGAAAGATTGGTGAGGGGGGTGGACGAGAGATTGGAGCTCAGACGAGCACTTGCCATGGAAATAACGATAAAACAAAGACAGGCTTGCAAAGTCTCTTCTGTGGGAGAGAGGCTGCAGGGAAGAGAAAAACGCATCCCCCACTAAGCCACGAAGTCTATTTTGTACTTTGTCAAGGCAGGATAGGCTATTTTAGCAGCTCCTGCCCAGATGTAGCAGCAGTATTCCATCCTTGGACGTACTTGGCTTTTATATAGACAGAGAATTGCATCAGTAGTAAGATATCTTCTGGAGCAGTAGAAGGATCCCACCATTTTCCCAGCGTCCTTGGCAACACACCTGATGTACGTGTTCCATTTCAGATCAGGAGTAAATGTCACACCCAGAAGCTTGTCAAAACATGGAGCCTCCCCAAGACGAGAGCCATCCATTTCAATTGATGGCAGATGGGGATCAGAGCGTTGATGATGTAAATATATAAGCTTGGTTTTAGATGCATTAAAGTGACCAGCCACCTCTTCCCTCACTCTACCACACGCTCAAGATCAGAGGATAGAGAATTAGAAAGAACTTTGTCATTTACGGCCTTTGATGTGTTGCCATAGATGGTCGTGTCCTCAGCATAGATGTCAACGAATGATTTAAGTATGTAAGACTATATATATAGCCTTATAGCATTCCGAATTTTACTGGGTTTATATTATTAAAAATTCGGTAATCGTTCATATCACAATAATTTTATAGTCAAAATGAGATGACTTAAACTGTAAGCTACAAAATTCTTATATTTCATATTTGAGCATTCATATATTGTTTTAATCAAATCAAGGAATGGATCAATAGCAACAAATAAGGTATTTAATCGTTAGTTACAATTGTTTCAAGACTATTTGGACAAATTCAAACCTTATATCGTTTGAAAATTTTCACAAAAACAGCCTTTCGTCAGACGTATTGAAAAAAAAAAAACATACTTTAACATTTTAATATTTTCTCATGTTTTTCCTTACAAGGAAAATGGATTCCATACAATTCAGTATGGAATCCAGTATTTATTGCTATTAACCTATTCCTTGATGCCTTGATTTTGCTAAAACAATGTGTATATATATATATATATATATATATATATATATATATATATATATATATATATATATATATATATAGTCATCATTCTTGGCCTTCGGGACAGGATCAAAGTGTAGTATCTGTTCTTCAGATGCTGCACTTCTATTTCTTGTTCTCTTTCGGTGGAGGAGAAATCCTTCACGACTGAGACAATTTTTATTTTTGTATCTTTTCTCCACGTTAAAAAACGACCCTGGTGTCTAACTCTGTCCCGTGGGGAGGCATAATAAATAGGTATATATATAGTCATCCACATACAGTACTGTTTCGATTGAAACCCGACCGTCTGTGATACAGTCACTGCTCCTCCTAACCATTATGCTATCGGCGGCTGCTGATCGAGTTTTGACATCGTCCGAAATACCTAAGCTCGATTTGTTTACAAAAAGAGCATCGCTTATACGCCAATGGAAATTCGTGCATCACTTCTCAATATGCTCAACTCAAGATGAGGAGCATTATAGTCATCCACATACAGTACTGTTTCACAGCTCATCAGTGCGGCTAGACAGGCAACTACCTAAAGCTAGGATTGAAACCCGAGCGTCTGTGCGACAGTCAAGGCTCATAACCATTACTGCGATCGATTACATGTCGTTCACTGCAATTTAGGCAAGAATTTATGAAACAGATGCTTAATTTATGTTAAATTTTCATAGCAAAGTCTTTAATGTTTATGATTTCTGTTTTTCTTTTTGTTTTTTTTTCTATTTTTCCGGATATATTTTAATGGCTTTTCAATGTATGTCGAATTCAAACAACAAAGTCTTAAATATTTATTATTTGTTTCGGGTTTGTATTACTGTACACATAGATTCGAAAAAGTTGTCAAAAAACAAATATATAACAAATAAATGTTATCAAAGGCAAGATAGGTTACTTTTCTACCTAACTGAATATATTTTTCGTGTTTTTATTCAATGAACATATTTATTCACCTCGAAAAACATACAGTGTTTACCGATGTATTGGAAAATTTAAAATGGCGGCCGACTCTCTCTTTAACACGGTAAGTTCGGAAAAAGGTGTAATAAATAATAAACTAGACAAAATACTCTTAGAAATTTGCTCAATATAAGTTACCGTGACATAACTTGATATATATTCGGTGTTTTTTAATAGTATTTTGTCTAGTTTATTATTTATAACACCTTTTCCCGAACTTACCGTGTTAAAGAGAGAGTCGGCCGCCATTTTAAATTTTCCAATACATCGGTAAACACTGTATGCTTTTTGAGCTGAATAAACATGTTAAATTGAATAAAAACACGAAAATTATATCCAGTTTGGTAGAAAAGTAATTTATCTTGCCTTTGATAACATTTATTTGTTATATATTTGTTTTTTGACAACTTTTTCGAATCTATGTGTACAGTAATACAAACCCTTTGTTTCTTTTATTTTTCTGGATACTTTTAATAGCTTTTCAGATGTAATGGCAGACAAAAAGTCGATTTAGATTTTTTAACATTAAAATTACGCTTTAATAAAGATAGTAACTATTTAACAATTATTGTTTCTTTATTAAGTTTCTCTTAATTTGTGATAGGTAATAAATGGGTGCTCATTATTATGTAAACTTTATTAAAGAAAGTCTTTCTCGTTTCTCCACAACCTACAATATTGAAAAAATATCACAATTAACTCAGAAAACGGTAGACGGAAAACTGTTTTTGAATATATAACTGAAAACAATTAAATACCCAAAAAACAGTTTAATATTACAAAAAAATAAATACTGAAAAATCATTTTTTTTTTTTTTGTGCTCAGTTGTTTACCGATTCAAGCAACTTCGAATTAACTCATTTTGTTTATGATAAACATTGTCCTTTTCTCAGAAATCACGTAAGTTTTACTGATATAACCACATTTTTGATAAAAAAACATCTTAGTGTCAGATTGAACAATATATTTTAAGGAAGATTTTTTTAAATCGGATATTCATAGATTTTTTATTCAAGTTTCTTATAAAGCATGGCGGAATCAATATTTCTATTTGATTGCAATAAAAATAAATGTTTTTAATGTTTAAGATTTTTTAAAGAATGAATATTCCTCAAGTGCAAAATAAACTCTTTTTCTTTTCAGATTATTTTAAACGTTATTCAAAGAGATTTTTTAAAAGCGTAAGAAATAAATTACCTTTCATATTTGATTGCAATAAAAAATAAATAAACGTATTTTAATAGTTAACATAATTTTTAAGTTGTTAAATTATATCTTAAAAAGTTTTTAGAAAAAAAGAAACTTACCTTTCATTCAGGGATTAAAATACGAGAAAAGTGTCGTTTTTTCTTTTGTGTTCAAAACAGAAAGTTTGTTTTGCTTGTTAGGATTTCTTTAGTAAATTGATACAACTTTTGTGTTGTGTGTCCACCCAATTCGTTAAGAAATAAAATATTAGATAAAATAATAGAAAATAATCAAATTTAAAATCACGATTTAAACGTGCAATTATTTGAAAAGAAAATCAACTACTCAAGAACAAAGAACTTATGTTCATCGTAACATGGTGAGATCATTATTTCGTTCCTTGTGTAAAATGTCCGTTCCGTTTTCATACTAAGTTTAGATTATATTTGTCAATTCTTAAACCTTTTGGGGTATTTCTATTGTCAATTTTTATATTTCGTATTTAATTCATTAAAAAAATAAAATATACGAAGCTTTAAAAATCAAGTTTATTTTTTTTATATTGAACATTTCATTATTATTTGAATAAGTCGAACTACAGTTAACATCCAAAATGTGAACAGTAGTCCAATTAATCCAAATAATCCTCATATTAAAAAAAAAATCTGAATATTTAACATAAACAACTCAAATAAGAGGAACGAATTGCAAAAAAACAAAAAAAATGGGCAAAGTCAGTCAAATGACAAAAATATAGTTGGACCAAGAAATTAAGCAATGACGTCATGATTACGTAATGGGACTTGTAACTTATTGTTACCAAACTCGATTCGGTTAAATCACGATGAACTTCATCCACTCATGATTTCAAAGTTAAACCTGCTAATTAGCCTGCGTGTTTTACACAAAATCAGCATTACAGTAACGAGGAAAGTGTAGTATCTGTTTCTAATTTATTTGCTCATTTCAATCACGTTTTGCATTAACATCATTGTACCGATTTCAAGGGAGGATTTACTTAAACCTGCTAATTATTAGCCTGAGTGTTTTACATAAAATCAGCATTTAACGAATAACGATGAAGGAGTAGTACCTGTTTCTAACATACTTGCTCATTTCAATCATGTTTCGCGTTATCATCATTTCAAGAGAGGCTTTATTTTTTACGGGTTGTGCTCTCCCATGCATTGCGCCTCCTTTGATAGGGGAATAGTGTAATGTTGTAAAATGTCTGTGCTCCCGGGTGTGAATATGGTAGAGAATAGAAAAGTACATAAATCGATACTTAACAATCTACTGCTCGTCGTGTAACTTACTCAAACTCTCTTTTATTTACCTTATATATTGTTTCAAGGGAAGGTAACTCTTCTGGGAGTTTTGTCCCTTTAATTGTGAACATACGAAAAAGGAGACCCTCCATGGACTGAACCAGGGCTACCGAGAGTAAGAACAAAGCCGATGCCCATACATGGCAGCGTGACGTTATTATTGTACCTATTTACAATGCTTCCCCACGGGAGAGAGTTAGACACCAGGGTCGTTTTTAACGTGGAGAAAAGGTACAAAAATAAAAATTGTCTCAGTCGTGAAGGATTTCTCCTCCACTGAAAGAGAATGAGAAATGGAAGTGCCGCATCTGAAGAACATATACTACACTTTGATCTTGACCAAAGGTTCCTATCAGCAGCAGTTTCGTCTACAGTTTTCAGTTTGCTGTCTAACGTGGTTTATTCTTGCGTTGTTCCAAATTGATGGGGGAATTATCCAAAATGCCACAAAGTACATACATGTTCCTTACCTAAAGAGAAGGAGAAGTCTCAATTTCGATACGTACCATTAGAAGGAAAATGTTTATTCCAACCAAATATAGTAAAGTAAGTAATGTTATTTGTTAATAATTAAACGTGTATTTAATTAGAATTGTGTTCAAGTACTTTCATAACGTTTGATAACATTGTTGATATGAATAAAGAAAACAATATAGCATTAAATGAACAATGATGAAAGTGTAGTACCTGTTTCTAATTTGTTTGCTCATTTCATCCATGTTTTGCGTTATCATCATTGTAGCTAGTTCAAGAGAGGCTTTATTTGTCATGGGTTGTGCCCTCCCATGCATTAACACCTTCTTTGATAGAGAAGTAGTTTAATGTTGTAAAATGATGCACCAGCTCCCGGGTGTGAATATGGTAGAGAATAGAAAACGACACAAATCAATACTTTACAATCTACTGCTCGCCGTGTAACTTGTTTAAACGCTCTTTTATTTACATTGTATATTGTTTCAGGGGGAGGTAACTCCGCTGGGAGTTATATTCCTTTAATTGCAAACATTGGTCGCCGCAGATACGAGAAAGGGGAAGGTAACTCTTCTGGGAGTTATGTCCCTTTTATTGCAACGAATGATATATTTATACTCGTAGAACGTAGCAATATTGTATATTTAAATGCTCATATATTTCGTTCTATTTGACCAGTGGCCTAAGATTAGTTGGGACACTGCTGTTATATAACTTGCATCGGTAGGAGTAACCCTCTTTGTTCAATGTTTAAAATGTTAACTCTCGAACATAAACGTGAATAAACGAGACTTGGTCGTTCGGGTCATTTTGGGTCTCAACGATGATTTGTCTTGTCCTGTTGTTAATGATAGAAAAGTAACAAAACAGGGTGTCAGAACAAGGGATTTACTAATAGTATTTTTATAGGTAAGTGATTTTTTTGGAATTTATATCGATTTTTTTATAATCGAAGTAAGTAAAATTCCGTTGATTTTCTTCAAATCTTTTTTTTTTTAAGAAAACCGATTAAAAAAAACAAATATTGCATAATTTGTTGTTAAATCTGTTTTTTTTTGTCTTTGCTCCTTTAATTTAGACAAAAATTAGGGTTTGAATTACATTTTTCAAGTAGTTATAAGCTGGTAATAATAGGTACAGCTGTGGTTTTCTAAATTTTCTCACCGCAAGCTGTCAAAAGGATGACCACATTCGATGGAAAAATGGACAAACTCGAAAATCTATTGCTTCAGACATTAACGACAACAAAAGGGAAACCTACTTTTCTTCATTATGTACTAAACTTGTAGACATTTTTTACAATTTTACAGAAAGGAATAGGCGTTACAACTATTACAGAAAATAAATTGCTTATATCAAACGAATACAATTTTTTTTAAAGTCATTTACCTATCATTTTGCCAGAAAAAAAAAAAACAACAAAAAACCCCACTTCATCCGAAAATGTCGAATTTCAACTGCAAAGCCCGGACGTCAGTTTACACACGTACAACACTAGGCTACCACGTGCGATGTTAAAAATACTGACCGTTAAACAGAGATATGTTCATATTCTGAAGTTACAATAAAGGCTTACAGGAAAAACTTAACACTGAACCTAAGTTCAGGACAGGGCGACGTACCATAGACATGAAACAAACTAAACACGCTTAACAGTAGCGATAGGTGTGTCAGAATTTGGGGGGAATTTTTGACACCCCTAACTAAAAACTGCGAATAAAATATTTAAAAAAAAAACTCGTAATTTCTCTTTATAAAATGGGTTGTTTATTTTCTTTAAGAAATATACTTCCACAATAAACTCTTAAAGTCGTTTAAAAAATAATAGAAATATTATTCTTTATTTTCTCAAAAACAGTGTTTTCAAAGTGCCTTCGCGCCTTTATGCAGCCATTTTGTTTACGTAATGAAATTAATTGAATTTTACGAGTCAATTTTTTTTTCAATTTGAAAATTTATCACAATTTTTCTATTGGTTCAATTTTTACGATATTTTCAGGTTAAATGTGAAATTTTATGCTCTTTCCAATAAAGTGAATACAATCTTCTAGACAAGCGTTTCTTTTTAATTCACCCCCCCCATTTTGAAATGTCTATTAAAATGAAAATAATTCATTTTCTCACCTCCAATTTATAAATCACAAATTTAAGATAAAAGATCAATAATTTAAAACAAAACAAACAAAAAAAAACAGTTATTTGCAAATTTACCTGTAAATTCCAAAGTTTAAAACCTTTTTTAACCACGTTGATTTTTTTTTAAGTGAAACCTTTTAATATTCTTATACTGCAGAGAAAAGTGTTGTTTAATTACGACAATTATTTCTATTTCATTCAATTTTATTTTTTAGATATTAAAAAATAATTCACTCCATAAAGGAGAAATAATATGTATTAAATCAAAAACTCATGTATTGCTTTGAGAAAAGACAAAAAGTCCTCGACTCGTTTTTTTTAGGCAAAAACACACATGTAAAATGCGACTAGTTTTTACCTATGGTGACACATATTTCTTAACGCACACGGTTAGACGTGTAACATGAACGTGCAGTTTTTATGTCATTCTGCCCATCCGTATTCCCAAACAAGAACAAACATCACTTCCGGCGTTTCGCTTACAACGTAACAATGGTTACGTAATAGCGGGGTTATCAAATAGTTGTTTAAAAAATTCTTTTATTTAAAAATACATGGAATTTAAAATATAAACATGGGTAAATTCTTAACAATGAAGAATGGAAGTATCCTTAGTATTGTTTTATAGGTAAGTTATTTTTTGGAATTTATATATGCATATATTTATGAGAGCAAGTTAAAATACGTTGATTTTTTAAAAATCGTTTTTTAAAGAAAACCGATTTAAAAACACAAATATTGCATAATTTGCTATTAAGCCTGTTATTTTTTTTTAATTTTGGTCTTTGCCCCATTTAATTGAAAAACAAGGGTTTGAATTACATTTTTCAAGTAGTTATAAGCGTTGAAAGATAGAAGGTCGAGTTATTCAATTTTTTGCCCGCATTTATAATGTCGGTTTCTGACACACCTACAGTAGCGATGATAACTGCCGCACACCCAAAAATACCATAAAAATATCAATAGCTGTGGTAAAGAAAACTGCTGTAGATGTCGACAGCAAAATAGCTGCCATGAACCCTCAAATACCCGCACACGCGGTAGACAAAAAAGATGTCGGACAGTTTGCCAATATTATGAATAATTTTCAACACTCAACTTGTCCAGCACAAGGTAAGAATATAAAAAAGGGTAAATGTGTCAAATAACTGACCCTAATTGGGTTGCTAGACTATAATAAATATTTGAAGCGAAACTCCCCCCCCCCCAAAAAAAAAAGCCAAATTGATAAGTGTAGACAAATGTTCACAATGAAAAAAGCAAGAGTAAAAAAAAAAAAGAATGAAAAATGTATGTATTTTTCATTTAATTATTTGTGTTTTTCGTGGGCATATGTAGATTGGTGATGTTTTAAACCCACTCATTTCACACACACACACACACACACACACCCACATATATATAATATATATGTATATATATATATATATATATATATATATATATATATATATATATATGTGTGTGTGTGTGTGTGTGTATGTATGTGTGTGTGTCAGTTAAAAACATCAACAATCTACTCATGCACATGAATAAATAACACTAATCGCGTGAAATGAAATCAGAAGCTACCAATCACATGACGACATTAAAGGTTAAACCGGCAACACACTCTCCCTTTCTTCATAGTTCCTGACAGCACATCCCTCGTCATTGGAACATGTTAAACCATCCAAGATGGCTATCTCCACATGTGATACACAAGTTTTTACCTCATCCATACATGGACGCACGCTCCAACTACGAACTTCAACACGTATCCACTGAACACTTTTCATCAATGTTTCTACACAGAAACACTTTTAACTACTAACCAGTTTCCTTTTTTATTGCGTTTTTACCCCAAGCAAAGCAATTTTGATGTAGGGCTCAGTTGCATTTTGATGTAGGTTTGTTGGCTGTTTTTGTTTTACGGCATATCAACCGTTTTCAGGTTATTTACTCCCGCATCCAATGATTCAGAAAATCTTTTTAATAAAATATATATTTTTTCAAGTCGGTTTCTATTTAACCCAAAGTTGGGACCCTAACAGGTACTACCACTCCGGGTCAGAGTGGACCTGGGAGCAATGGCAATTAAGGGGTAGCTCCACACTCCCCAACGCCCGCAAACTGGGGCCTTACCATCGGATATAGTTTAAGCTCATATCCAGGACCATTTGATGTTGGGGGCTACTATCTGGGACATAATTGCAGCGATACTGTGTTGGGAGTTGAGCAGCAATATGTTTGTTAACATAACACTTGTACGTCTGTATGTCAGTACAGTAAGGGTAGCATGCACCCGGGAAGTAATTCCAAAGTCTGGCAGTTCTGGGGACGAAACCATTAGAGTAGAAGTATTTCTGATATATGGGGAGCTCTACTGTGAAAGGGTGGGATTTTGCTGTTTGACGGGGATATTTACGTCGAGGGTACAAAGGCTTGCAGTTCGTCAAAGCATATACCATTAAAATACTTCTTACACGGGCAGAGGGATGCAGCATTTCCTCGGTGGGATAGAGGCTGAATCGAGCTGAAACGTAGGAACCTATTAGGTTGGCGACTCTCCTTTGAACCCTTCTAGGAGTAAGAAACTAGTAGTAGATGCACCACCCCAAATACTCCATACATGGACGAATTGTGACCGTGTAGATTTACAGGATACATTTAGGTTTAAGTATATTTATAGCATGGTAAAGAGAGCCTAGCTTCCTTGGAGCAGCTGCGGCAATACCCTTGATGTATCTGTTCGAGCTCAGGTTCCCTTTGAACGTTAAGCCGAAGAGTTCGAACAAATTACTTTCAGGCAATGTCTCATCAGTCACAACTATTAATGGGTGAAAAGGCTTCTTGTAATCATAAAAGAAAAAAAGCTTACTCTTGCAAGCATTGAATGTTACTATCCATTTTTGTCCCCACTACAGTCTGGAGGTCTTCCTCTAGGATTTTCGACATTGACGTAGATATGTGTTCGTACATTTTCCCTACGTGCCATTATAGAGCGTGGTGTTATATACGCATTCCAAAAACAATTTCATCATGGATGTCCTTTATGATTACCACGAATAATAAAGATCGACCCTTGAGGTACAGCCCCATTTGCATCATATTGTTCGGATGACCTCGATTCCTCTCTTATGTAAAAAGGATTTAATTATGTTAAGTATTCGTCCAATGAGTCCATATGATCAGATTTTCCTGAGGAGAGCCTTGTGCCATACTCTGTCAAAAGACTTAGATATATCTAGGGCTTCTACCCTACCTTCCCTGCCTTATCTAGTGCATGGTAAATACGTTCAGAGATTACAGTTAAGATATCAGCAGTAAAACAGGCTTGCCTAAATCCATAGTGTTCGTCTCACTCTAAAGTGGTGGGCAAGGGCTTGATCAGTTGTGGACTCATATTTTGGCGAAAAGAGGGAGGGGATGAATGTGGCAATAATTTATTGGGCCAGTTCTTTCGTAAGAATTCTTGTGAACTGGTACCACAGAAGCAGGTTTCCTGCAGTCAGAAAAAGCAAAATTTGTTAAGGCATTTGTTGAAGAGTTTGAAGAGAACTAAAGCAATCTCATCGGATCATTTCTTGAGAAGTAAAGCCGAAATGAGATCAGGTTCAAATGCTTTTGATTGTTGGATGTTGCTTAATATTTTTTCAGAAATCTCGACTTCCTTATTTCTATCCTTCAATGCCTTTTCTGATGATTTCTCTGTCGCTATTTCTTTTTTGCAAATATTTCTATAAACTTTTGTCTGTGTGTCCTGGACTTGTGTCAGATAAATCTGGGGCATGCATGGCGCTTAAGCAATGGCAGCTACGCAAGTAGAAGTAAAGAGAGGGGTTTGCTATAGAACTTCTGTGTGTTTCAATTGCCGCTTTAAATCTGTGGCATGCATGCTGCCTAAGCAATGGCAGATGCCCAAGCTAAAGTATTTCATTGGAGATGTAGAGTTTGCTATAGAACTTCCGTGTGGGAACATTGATCTGCAAGAAGAGAACAGATTTTTACCCGATGGCTTTCCAATCAACTTTCTACTTTGCCGTTTTGAGTAATGTCTCTTCAGCTTTGCGTTGAGAGTTTAAAGTGATTTCTACCATAATCACAGCGTGATAAGCATTCCGACCTGGGCTATGGGCATTCCAAAGTAAGCTGTGTTATATCGAATTCATTTAAGTTTTATTCTAATGTTCCAGTAAGAATATTTTACTTGGTATAGTTTACAACGCTTATAATCGATTTTCATAATAAAGCAAATCTAAATTTATGCATTTTCATATTTATACATTACTAGCGGGGGTTACCCAGCGTTGCCCAGGTGTTTGGAGGTGTGTGTGTGTTTAAAAAAAACGTTGCAAAAGAGAAAAAAGTTTTAGTAGGAAGGTAGGGTTGAACCCCGAAGCCTTGACGCGAAATTGAAACGAAAGGGGAAAAAGCCAGCCACGTAATTATATCGGCCACGAGGGGAAAGGATTGGATAAGTGTGTTAAGTTAAGGGTTAAAAGTGAGTCAAAGAGGTTGGATTGACAGGTGGCCACTTAATGAGGTCATTGCGGGAGCATTACGATAACGTGGCCGTTTTTTATTTACTGCAGGACAGCTTTTTGGTGTTTGTTTACTTTGTTTCAATGCTGAGCAGTTTTGGCTTCCCCAAGATGATGGGGGAAACTAGCTCCCCATATAAAGGGGATTGTCCAAATTGAATAGCAATTGTCTGATATAAGGAGAAACTCGACTTTGATCAAAGCTGATTGCTTTTGGATGTTCCCGGCGATCGCGACCGGAACAATGACGCCAGCTCAAAATTAGTTTAGCTTTTATTATACGAAAAAGCCGAATTCACATGCGGCGGTCCAAATATTTAGATTTTCAAAGTTGGGCAAATTAAATAGACAGTCGGGCCCCGTTATTAACTCGTAGATATTATGATTTCAACGTGATATAAAAAGTTGTAAGAACTCGCCGGAAAAAAGCCTTTTGTAGACATACAAAAAAATGCACACACACACACACACAAACACACAAGGTTGAAAAAATAAATACAAACTAAGTATATATTGAATATCTTTATGTAATGAAAACAAGGTTGAAAATAAAAATAAATACAAAGTATATATTGAATATATTTATGTGATAAAAGGTTGAAAGTAAATACACCAAAACCAAAGTATATATTCTATATCTTTATGTGATAAAAACAAAGGTTGAAAATAAATAAACCAAAACCAAAGTATATATTGAATATCTTTATGTGAGGAAAACAAAGTTGAAAACAAAAATAAATAAACAAAAATAAGTATATATTGAATATCCTTATGTAATGAAAACAAGGTTGAAAATACAAAATAAACAAAAAAATAAGTATATATTTAATATTTTTATATGATGAAAACAAGGTAAAAAAGCCAGAGCCAGGAATAACGTTTGTTAACGTTGAACTGATTTCCAATATGACACAATCTCTGCATAAACTCCCTACGTAATTTTTGGTTGAAGACGCTGGCATCACTACACAGTTTCAATCGACGTTTAATAAATTGTTTTCCTATCATGTTAAGATGAGAACAGTAATTGTATTGTTATGAGGTGTCTGTCAATGACAACATGAGCCTAACAGGAAGTAATTAGTGGCGAACTCCCCTGATGTATAAAGTATCAGCGATATATATATATATATATATATATATATATATATATTAAGTAATGTGATTTATAATTTAAAAATGTTAAAAAATTTTAAAATTTAAAAATCAAAATTTAATTAAATTAAAAATCAGTTTCATAAGAAGGAACAACAACAAAGTCAATTATCTGTACGATCGTTTCGGAAATCCGTGCTTTTTATTTGTGGTATACATGAAGTCACGTAGAACAATTATACATAGTTTTTTTTGTTAAGCACGGTCTCCTCATCAGCAAATTTAGGAGGATTTCTATTGAATTGAAAAGACACCAAAAATAAACCTAGCATTAAAAGTAAGGCAGATGAATCTTTTGGTTTTTCTTTTTTTGAAATCAGGAACTGTATTTAAAGTAGTCATTTAGATGTTTGCTATAGCTTTTTATTTTATTGAATTCTAATCTCCTTTAAATTATATATATATATATATATATATATATGTATATATATATATATATATATATATATATATATATATACGAGCAAACAGTAAATAAAACATGTTAAAAATACTTTGAAAGAGTTAAAAACATATTTAATCTGAAAAGGAAACACTAGATAAGTGGATAGTCCTTAATCCGTGGAGTTTCGAAGAAATACTTTCCTTCTCATCAGAGATTAGGAATTAGCAAAATACGGGATCGGATTTTGCATGCAAAAGTATTTGATGAAACAACAAGTAAGGCAAAGATCTTACTTATCACAAAAAAAGTGAAGCAGAGGGAATATGGTGAAGAAAATGTTGATTACATATATATATATATATATATATATATATATATATATATATATATATATATATATATATATATATATATCGCAGACATTTGCAGCTGGAAGAATAACTTTTCTTAATGCACACTACCATTATAATCCACTACGAACTTTAAACAATTTAACAATTTGTGAAAATAACATTGGTCATATTGGAAATATTCACCATCAAAATAACCTGGAACAAGAAAGGATGCTTTTATGGAAGCAACTTGTCGAGCGTCAGAAAGAAAACTTCGAATTAAGGAAATAGATTGTTTGCAGTCGTCCCAATATTATTTATGGACACCTGAGCTTGATACAAAGAGGTATGCAAATTGGAAGAAGTCAATCGACAGAAATTCCACTCCATGAATCAGTAACTAATGTCTTATCGAGAGTGTGGCCAAGACAAATTTTATTAATTATGGATTATTTAAACTATATGGTTGCCAGGCAGATGATGGGCTTTAAAATACCGAACACCAAAGAAGGTAGCATCAGAGCAGAAGTTCAGTTAAGTGACAAAAATACATTATGAAAGTTGCAAATTATCTAACTTGATTAGAGTAAACTTACGTGACCTCATAGTTTCAAACGTAATCCTGTTAGGCGTATAAACAGAACCCAGAGAACAACAACTAACGTGTAGTATCTGTTCCTGTTTTGAGGTCTTGTGTGTGCCATGATTCGGGTTATCATTATTCTGGGAGAAAACGCAGTCGTTACTTGTCATGAAGTGCATTCTCCCATGCATTTACTTCTCCATTGAAATAAGTATTGTCAACGTGTCTTTCTCGATGATTTTTATATGAGTGCCCCCTCCATTAAGTAGTTTTTTTCCATATAAAACGTGTTAAATCTTCGCAGAATTGTAGCATTATTATTATTATCATTATTATTATTATCATTATTATTATTATCATTATTATTATTATTATTATCATTATTATTATTATCATTATTATTATTATTATCATTATTATTATTATTATTATCATTATCATTATCATTATTATTATTATTATCATTATTATTATTATTATCATTATTATTATTATTATCATTATTATTATTATTATGTTTAACATTATCATTATTATTATTATTATTATTATTGCAAGTTAAATGCATGTTTTGCTTGTGGGAATGAAGTATAGTTTGTCTGTGTCTCATGAGTTGCATTATTCCATACATTATTTCCTCCTTCAAAATGAATGCTAATGTTCCATTAATGTTCACAAAGATTCATAAATATTCGAATATTCCATTAAAGTTCTTTATCTCTCAAACACTGAGTTAGTAAATGAATTGAGAACATAATATTCCTCTCCCAATTAACCATTTTTATACATTGTAGTATATTTTTCATTTTGGTCTCTTGGTCTTACTGGATTCCAGAACAAGAATTTATCTAGTCTGGTGGAGTACCCAGCTTTGTGCTGTTACTTGAGCTAACATCACTTGGAGAAAGTGCACCATTCCCTGTATAAGCTAATGGTGATTAGCCATAGTGAGGAGATCTTATTTGGGCAGAGAATACTATGTGATTTTGAATATTTGGTCAGGGTTTACTTCTATGGAAATGTATCCTCATACCAGGTTGTTCTGACAAACCCCTGTACAGAGAGATCTGAGACACTCGAAGATAGTGTCTAGTAGGCATTCAAGTTCTCAGTGTGAGTTTTCATATGTTTCAGTAAATTTGTTTTTTGAATAGCAGAATATTCACATATTTTACAAGCATATGGTTTTTCACCACTGTGAATTCTCATATGGGTTAGTAAATTTGATTTAACAGAACAAGAATATTCACAAATATCACAAGAATATGGCTTTTCCCCAGTATGAGTTCTAATATGTCTCACTAAACTTGATTTCACAGAACAAGAATATGCACACATTCTACAAGAATATGGCTTTTCCCCAGTGTGAGTTCTAATATGTTTCACTAAATGTGATTTCCATAAACAAGAATATTCACACATATTACAAGTATATGGTTTTTCGCCAGTGTGAATTTTCTTATGCCTCACTAAATCGTGTTTCCTAGTAAAAGAATATCCACACACTCCACAAGAATATGGTTTCTCCCCAGTGTGAATTTTCATATGTGACTTAAAATATGATTTTCTAGAACATGAATAATCACACACTTCACATAAATATGCCTTTTTCTCTGTGTGAGTTTTCATATGTGTTATTAAATTTATTTCATCAGAACAAGTATATTCACATTTTTCACAAGAATATGAATTTTCTGCACTGTGAGTTTCCATAAGTGTTATTGAATTTGACTCATCAGAACAAATATATTCACATATTTCACGAGAATATGAATTTTCTGCACTGTGAGTTTCCATATGTGTTATTGAATTTGACTCATCAGAAGAAATATATTCACATATTTCACGAGAATATGAATTTTCTGCACTGTGAGTTTTCATATGTGTTATGAAATCTGATTCATCAGAACAAGTATATTCACATATTTCACAAGAATATGAATTTTCTGCACTGTGAGTTTCCATATATGTTATTGAATTTGACTCATCAGAACAAATATATTCACATATTTCACAAGAATATGCATTTTCTGCACTGTGAGTTTCCATATGTGTTATGAAATCTGATTCATCAGAACAAGTATATTCACATATTTCACAAGAATATGAATTTTCTGCACTGTGAGTTTCCATATATGTTATTGAATTTGACTCATCAGAAGAAATATATTCACATATTTCACGAGAATATGCACCTTCTGCACCGTGAGTTATTATATGTATTACTAAATTTGTTTTATTTGAACAAGTATATTCACATATTTCACAAGAATATGAATTTTCTGCACTGTGAGTTTCCATATGCGTTATGAAATCTGATTCATCACATATTTCACAAGAATGCATCTTAGCACCAGTAAATGTTTATAAAAATAATGATCAGTTCAAATACGTCTTTTCACCAGTAAATGTTTAGAAAAATAATGATCAGTTCAAATACGTCTTTTCACCAGTAAATGTTTAGAAAAATAATGATCAGTTCAAATACATCTTTTCGTCAGTTAATGTTTAGAAAAATAATGATCAGTTCAAATATCTCTTTTCATCAGTTAATGTTTAGAAAAATAATGATCAGTTAAAATACATCTGTTAACCAGTAAATGTTTAGAAAAATGATCAGTTCAAATGCATCTTTTCACCAGTAAATGTTTATAAACATAATGATCAGTTCAAATCCATCTGTTGACCAGTAAACGTTTATAAAAATAATGATCAGTTCAAATACCTCTTTTCATCAGTAAATGTTTAGAAAAATAATGATCAGTTCAAATAAATCTTTTCACAAGTAAATGTTTAGAATAATAATGATCAGTTCAAATACATCTTTTCACCAGTAAATATTTATAAAAATAATTAGTTCAAATGCATCTGTTTACCAGTAAATGTTTAGAAAAATAATTAGTTCAAATACATTTGTTGGCCAGTATATGTTTAGAAAAATAATGATCAGTTTAAATACAACACCAGTAAATGTTTAGAATAATAATGATCAGTTCAAATAATCTTTATAAAAGTTCAACGTCAGCAAAATTGTTCAACCATGAATATCTGCAAATAAAAATAAATTAAATTAATTTTTTTTTGTATTTACATTCAGTTTGTTTTATTTTAAATTGTAAAATATTTCTAAACTTTCAGACTTTAAATTAATTCATTTTTTATGTTTTAATTATTCAAAAATAAATTGTCTCCGTTTACATGGTATTCGTTATGACACGTTAATACGTTTTACTTTGAATGAGAATTTCAAACTGAGATTTGATTCATTCTTTTGACTGTCATTATCATTTACATGAAATTGACTTTTGTTAATGAACGTTTTCTACCCAAATAACGAAAGACTGGTTCAATTATACTTTGATACGTAGAGCTTTCAGGAGTGATACACCTAGCAGACTGTACTCTAAAATAGATAGGACCAGGAAAATATTCATTAAAATTGTTATCAAGATCTTATTAAAAAAGGGAGGTTTTAAATTATGAAAATAAATATGCTTTTAAAATGTATACTTTATTTCAAATTACATTTTTGAGAAAAGTGTATAATTGAAAGACAGATTGTAAGTATTATCATAACTAGTTTCCATTTTTTTTTTTACACAGGCATCACCACATTATCAAGGCCAAGAGGCAACTCAAGGATAAGGGTTAAAGAGTGTACAGTAGAAATTGGACAATATAGTAATCGATAGTAATGAAAATTCGGTAAATTTGATAACTTATATGGAATAGCTCATCAAGAACTTATTTACGTTAGACTTGAAGACAACCATATTGCAGTCAGCCGGAAAGCAGGAAAACAGAAGACAATTTCACAGGCGTGCAGTTCTAAGAAAGAGGCTTTGTTCATGGAATCTACGTTTAGGTTTAGGCACAGATAAAGAATGAGGGGGAATTATTGATAGTGTTTTCAGCTAGACGAGTGTGTCTTGTGAAAGTTTAGCGAGGGGGGACCATAGACTGAAGTCAAACACTTTCCATGAAAATAACGATACATCAGAGACAAACTCGCAACATCTCTTCTGTGAGATAGAGGTTGCAGGGAAGAGAAAAGGACATCTCCTACACGGCTACGAAGTCTATTTTGAACTCTAATAAGGCAGGATAAGTCCTTTCTAGCAGCTCCTGCCCATATGTGGCAACAGTATTCCATCCTTGAACGTACCTATCTCTTATATAGATAGAGAATTGCATCCCTTAAGTTTGGTATATACTATGAGACCTACCTGTCTTTTGAGCAAAGAGAGTGTGCTTTATATCAACTACGGTAATGTTGTTTATAGGTTTAAATTCCAATGAGATGCTGATTATGTGGGGCGTACTTTCATGCATTTAGAGAGTTGTATAAAGCAAAACAATCCATTTAAAATTAAAATGGATTTGCAGTCCCCCTTCGCCTTCGACTCAAAACTTTGCTATCGGTCAGCATTTGCTATCGGTCAGTAAGTATAATAAAATAAAGTCGTTTAAGGTCATATGTTGAGCTGAGTTTAACAAGGCCAATAGCCATTAGTCATGTGCTCTCGTGAAATGAATGAATGTGTGAATGTAGGATTGACATGAAATTCTTAAAGATAAACTAAAATGACCGAAAAATGGGCTGAGATGACTTCAGTAAATAAAAATTTCAGGAAAAACTAATGGACGGTTATCCGTCAATCATCCAGACTACGGACCCATTGAAAACATTGGTCCCTCTTTGATAAATCGGGGGACAAAAATTTTACTCCATACCCCTTGCTTAAAAAAAATAAAATGTAAATGTGTTATAGACCGACCGATGGAGTGACTTGCATGCGACTAAAAATGCCTTAGCATGGAAGGGTTTCTCCTTCCATTGCAAAGGAAAAGTTACACATGTAAGTGCAGCATCTGTTAAGAACATATACTACACTTTAATCTTAGCCATGTGGCCAAGGTAAAGTTACAAACGTAAGTACAGCATCTATTAAGAACAGATACTACACTTTGATCTTAGCCATGTGGCCAAGGAAAAGTTAGAAACATAAGTACAGCACGTAGTAAGAACAGATACTACACTTTGATCTTCATATTTAATTTATTTCGTTTAAAGAAAAAATTACAATTAAAAAAATTCCAATATAAAATTAAAACATTTAAAAAAGTAAAATCTCCAAAAGACAAAACAAATTTAGGCACAAGACCCTATAAGATCGGGGGAGGGGAGTGTTGCAGGGTCTTTGTAACTAAAGTAAAAATGGAGTCTGTGGCGACTTTACTCTTGACTGGCAACATTTACCACAATACCTCATTCACTCTGTGGAATCTAAAGCTATCTAATGAAAACCCCACTGTGGAGAGGGCTTCCTTTTTTGACGGGTGGAGGGCTTTGTAGATAATCCGAAGAGGGTAGTCTTAATGGGTGATTGGAATGCCATCCTTGATCCCAGGATAGATAAGGTCGGGAGGACTAGCGGGTCGGCGTGGTGTGACAGCAGTCTGTCTGACCTAATGGCTTCGTGCGACCTGGTCAACAGATTTCGCCTGGATCACCCGGGGTGGGAGATGTGGACGTGGCATCCTAATACGCCTTCCTATCCAAGTACTTCCTTGGATCGGATGTTAGTTAGAAGAGGGCTTGATGGTCTACCCTACGAATTCTACTTGAGGCTGTCGGCCATGTTGGTCCCTATTCTGAAGGATATGTTCAACCATTGGTTTGTTCAGGGCTCCATCCGTGGGCAGGTGACCAAGGGAGTGATCACATTGCTGAGGAAAGGTCAACGGCATGGTGAGGAGGAAGATTTAAATGATTTCAGGCCCTTGACTCTGCTAAACACAGAGTTAAAGATTTTGGCCAAGGTTCTTGCGAATCGGATGCAGGCTCTCATCACTTACTTGATCGAAGCAGACCAGAGCTATGTGTGAAGGGGAGATCAATTCAGGACAATCTTCATCTGATACGCACGATCATAGAGGGGACAAAAGACGACGCCAAGGCCGTGCTGATCAGTTTGGATCAGTCCAAGGCTTTCGCTAGGGTGAACCATAGGTTCCTGGGATCTGTGCTGGAAGCCGCCGGATTTAATCCGGACTTCCGCAAGTGGATCTCTGTACTGTATGACAGGCCGACGGTAGCGGTGCAGATCAACGGTAAGCTGTCGGAGTCTTTTGCCGTATTCCGTTCGGTACGACAGGGATGTCCGCTGTCGCCTCTTGTACGTCCTGGCGTTGGAACCCCTCCTTCGCAAGTTAAGGGACGAGGCGACTACACCAATCCTGCGCGGGATAGCTTTCTTTGGAGGCACACGAGCCAGAGTTTCCGCATTGGCCGATGACGTCACCATGTTCGTGTCTTGCCCCACGGACATTCAATTGGTCACTGAGGTGCTCGCTCGATATGAAGAAGTTACGAGGGCCATCTTCAATCGCAGTAAGTCGGTGGGTCTGCGGTTGGGTGCCTGGACTGGAGTAAATTCGCTTCCAAGCATCTTCAGTTGGACCCACGGCCCAATCCGGATCCTTGATTTGTGGTTCGGACCGGGTCTCCAGCTGAAGAAAAACTGGTTGGAAGTAGAGGCCAAGGTCAAATCCTCTGTTAAGAGTTGGGTTCAAAGGAAATTGTCCTTGAAGGGTCGGGCGGAGGCGTGTGCTACATATGTCTTTCCGCTCATCCTTTACCGTCTGTCTGTACTCCCTCTCCCTGAAAACGACGATTCAGCTTACAGGAGCACCTCGACACACTCTTGTAGAACGTGGGTCTCCTGTATAGCGGCAATATCTACCTTTAGGGGCACCAGATCTCTAAGCACACGCGCGGCCTTGCTTTGACATCTGAGGCCCCTCACATTATAAGTAGCCAAGTTTAAAGTCTTGGTCACCTACTTAATTCAGTGTCACACACGGGCCTGAAATCATCGGGGGTATGGACGTGGCAGGCCTGTCCAAAGCTTCCGGTCAGTAAGTCTGCAGAGGGTACTTCATTCTTGGTCACACCTTCCACGTCCAGCCCTGTAGAAGGAGGGGTGAATATATACAGGAACTCTGCCCTCGCATTTAAAAACTAAATTGTTTAGCGAAGGATGCTCCATGTCCACCAGCTGCTGGCTTGGGATTGCATCCTTCGCGGCATCTATCCATGCCCAGAGGGCCTCAATCCTGGAATCCTTGTTGACTCTAATAAATTTGGTCAACAAGGGAGCGTCCTTGAACTTGGTTGGGTCGGTGACAGTATCGCCACCGACGTAAAGAAAGTTTTTTAGCTGTGTATAGCAGACCTTCTGCTGGCCTTTCAGTTCTGTTGTTGGCTGCAGAGGGCCCGTCTCACATATCCTTCCTTCTGGAAGGAAGGGAAGTCTCTTTGTCCGTTCCATGCAGATTGGTGGGGTGTGTTTTTCCTTGACTGGAGGGGGAGTGGGTGCAGGGGGAGTAGGGGAGGGGATATCAGCCTCTGATGTTGTCTCTTCTGTGTCTGTGGCTGTCTCCCACGTGATCTCTTCCTCTTGTTTGAGGAAGAGGGCGCTTGAGTGTCCATCGGGGTGATTTTGGGTTGGGTTTTGGTCGTTATTGGTTTGGGCAGATTTTTGTTGGGTCTGCCCTTCCTTGTGACCGTTGCCCAACCTGCTTCTGCTGCCGGGTTGGAATTGCCTGCGGCTGGGGCTGTGGCTTGTACCTCTGCTGGGGTTTTAGCGGGTAATTTGGTGGGGACTTTTCCCGGGGGGTTCGCTGGTTGCCTTTTAGGACAGTCCTTGGCCATGTGTCCCCTCAACTGGCAGTGCCAGCAGTGAGGTTTTCTCCTCTCCACGATCAGTGTCATGGTCTGCTCTCAAAACTTGAGCATGGCTGGAATGTTGTCAAAACTGTCCTTGCCCAGGACCATCCGAACTTTGTAGTCCCCCAAACATTGCGTCGACTGCGGGCTGGGGCGACTGCCTCCACCTCACCATACTGACTCAGTATGGCCCCGACTTGTTTTCCGGTCATGTAGCACGGGACATTCAGTACTGAGACAGTAGTGTTCCTCCTGCCGAGGTATACTGACTGGAGCCGAATGTTCCTGCTTCTGTGTTCAGTCCTGGCCAGTCTTTTGCATCCTCCTCTCTGGGGAGCAGAATGTCCCACATGGCAAAACTTCTCCTGCATATATAACTTGCCAAAATGTTCAAGTCAATGAGGATTTCCACCATGGTGTCTTTGTTGACACCCGTAAAACTCCTGGTCTTGAGGTCAGAGGTGATCAGGGAGAGAACTCTCTTCTCCAATTTTTCAATCTGTCCCGGAAGGGTTATGACGGTTGTTCCCTTCGTGACATCCTTGTAAGTGGAGTTGAAGAGTTCCCTATAATCATCGGGTGTCATCTGCTCCAGCTCCGGAGGGCCCCATGCCGTAGTCTCGTCCTGTTTGGTGTTTGATGGACCGGGGAGGGGATCGGCTGCCACTGCCTTTTCCTTCTGCTGCTGGCTCTGTTGTTGCTGCTGCTTGGCCCTTTTGTTTGGGGATAACTCTGGCCAGTCCTCCTGTGGTGTCGTAGACTGGTTTTGGCCCACCTTCTGGTCCATTTCCTTCCTTTTGCCCGGAGATTGAGTCATGGGATTTCGCCCATCGGTCTTTATTGTTGTTGCGTTGGTTTTCGGGGCTTTCGGTAGTGTCGGAGAAACGGAATTCGAAATATCAGATTAGAAAGACAACCGCGTGCGTATCTGTATTTTTTTAAATAAACAAAATATTTATTTAAAGTTTCAAATTTTCGGCTTATAAAGCCTTCATCAGGAATTTTCTTTTCAAACAATACAATATATATATATATATATTTTCTTACGTGCCATGGTGTCGTTCCACAGAGTTTGTTGGTCGAAGTAGAGAGTGTGTACTGTCAGTCCAGTGGGTAGCGCTGTCTAAGCGCGAATGGGTAGTTTAATAGTAATCCACTTTTTAGAAGCACGGGGAAACGGAATTCAAAATATGAGATTAGAAAGACAACAGCGTGCGTATCTGACAATACACACTCTCTACTTCGACCAACAAACTCTGCCAAACGACACCATGGCACGTGAGGAAAAAAAATATATTGTATTGTTTAAAAAGAAAATTCCTGATGAAGGCTTTATAAGCCGTAAATTTGAAACATTAAATAAATATTTTGTTTATTTAAAAAAATACTGATACGCACGCGGTTGTCTTTTTAATCTCATATTTTGAATTCCGGCGCTACCCACTGGACTGACAATACACACTCTCTACTTCGACCAACAAACTCTGTCAAACGACACGTTGCACTTGAACTTCTGCATGTCAGTACAGTTGGGGAAGCAGTGACCTGGAATGGAATTCCAGAGTCTAGCCGTTCTGGGGAAGAAACTACCGGAGTAGAAAGATCTTTTATATCTAGGGATTTCTACAGTGTGGGGGTGGGATTTTGCAGCTTGTCAGGTCTGTCGAGGGTGTTAAAGTGCTTGCAGTTCATCAGAGCATTCACCATTAAAATACTTGTAGAACAAGCAGAGAGATGCAACGTTTCGTCGATGGGACAGAGGCTGAAGCTTAGATGCCAGTTTAGGGCCTATCAGATTTGCGACTCTCTTTTGAACCCTGACTGAACTACTGATTGGAGGTCATCCTCTAGTGTTTCTGCCATTACTTTAGATATATGTTCCTGATGAAGGCTTTATAAGCCGAAAATTTGAAACTTTAAATAAATATTTTGTTTATTTAAAAAATACAGATACGCATGCGGTTGTCTTTCTAATCTCATATTTTGCATATATATATATATATATATATATATATATATATATATATATATATATATATATAATTGTAATTTTCATTTTTATATATATATATATATTAAATTGTAATTTTCATTTTATATATATATATATATATTCAATTGTAATTTTCATTTTATATATATATATATATTCAATTGTAATTTTCATTTTATATATATATATATATATATATATATTCAATTGTAATTTTCATTTTACATATATATATATATATATAAATTTAAAGGAGATTAGAATAATAGTCTAAAGAGCTAAGTGTATTTTAATGTAATAGTGAAATTACTAGTTTAATTAAAATACAGGAAATGCTCGTTGTAATTTAGATATATAATAAGCTCGATAGTTAAATGTCCTAGAGCTAATTCAATATTAAGTAATGTGATTTATAATTTAAAATTTTTAAAATTTAAAAATCAAAATTTAATTAAATTAAAAATCAGTTTCATAAGAAGGAACAACAACAAAGTCAATTATCTGTACGATCGTTTCGGAAATCCGTGCTTTTTATTTGTGGTATACATGAAGTCACGTAGAATAATTATACATAGTTTTTTTGGTAAGCACGGTCTCCTCATCAGCAAATTTAGGAGGATTTCTATTGAATTGAAAAGACACCAAAAATAAACCTAGCATTAAAAGTAAGGCAGATGAATCTGAAAAATTGAAGTAAAAGGTTTGGATATAAAATTTATAAGAGAATTAATAAGGAAATTGGTATAGGTTAGAGATAGAAATGAGTAGAAAAAATATATATATTTTTGAATTTACATAATAAATTTGATTTAAAAATATATAGATATATAATTACCTTTTGGTTTTTCTTTTTTTGAAATCAGGAACTGTATTTAAAGTAGTCATTTAGATGTTTGCTATAGCTTTTTATTTTATTGAATGATGAATTTTAAAAGGGCGACGCTCGTGCAGTAAATTGTTTCCGTTAGCTTATTTTGATTTAGAGACGCTACAGTTAATATCTATAGAGAGAGAGTTTTTTTTTTTTTTTTTTTTTTTGCAAGTTTTTAAGGGGAGATAATTGTCATGGCTTTATTTATTATTTGATTTACGAGTCTAAGGGCGGTAATTGGTTTAACTTAATTTATTAAAAAAAAAAAAAAAAAAATCTATTTTTACTAATGAGTAATTTTTAATGATTTAAGGTGGTTTATATTTATTAAATTTAAACCAACGTTTATGATTACACGATAGAAGCTCGTGTCTTGAATTTACTAGTTTGGTTGTGCTTTTTATATCTTCATATTTTAAAATTTTTAGGGTTTCTTTTGTACATAATGTACAAAATTTATCTCCTGGTTTATATGATTTGCAAGTCTCAATTATTTGCCATTTTAAGTTGAAAGAAATATTGCTATTTTTTAGTTGCCAAATATAGTTGGATAGAGTAGTTTGGTTTGATAGAGAGTTATTTTTAAAAGAATGTTTGTGCGTTGAAATTCTATGTTTTATTGGGCCAGATGTAGAACCAATATATATTACCTCTTGATTATTATGATTATTTTCCGTTAGGTCTATTGTTGGATTATAATGTGGTGGGTTGGTTAATAATTGATCGGTAGATTGATTTAAGTTGGTGTTATTATTTAATCTGGTAGTTGAGTTATGGCTGTTGATAGGTTCTTGTATATTTGGAGTTTTTGATACTGTGCAGCTATAGATAACATTTTTAATTTTACATGAGCCTTGTAGGGGACATTTATTTTTTCTTCTACAGTTACAGTCCGATGTATTTTGTATAGTTGCATTTTGTAGTTTATTAATTTTATTATTATTAGAGCTAATTATTTTCTGATGAAGGTTAGGCATAGTAGAGTAAGAGACTTTAATTGTGTTCTTATTGAAAATCTTATTATATCTATGGGGGGCTTTAAAGTTCTTATCTAATATTTTAAAAAATTCTCTAGCTATGTTTGTTTCTAGGTTTTTGGAATACGGGGGGTTGAACCATAGGATCTCCTTGTGTCTATTCTTACGTTTGCGGGTTTTAGTTTGTTGTTTATTTATATTATTATCTAATATTTGTAGTTTGGTTTTATCTTTTTTTGTCTCCTGGTTATTTTTCTTAACTCGTATACGGGAAGACATTGCCATATTATATGTTATTACGCTCTTAATAGGTTTATTTTTAATGCAGTTTATGTTTCTATCATTTTCATTTATGAATTTAATTTGTGAATTATATCCAGAGTTTTTAAGGGCTTCATTATAGTATTTTTCATTTTTGGTAAATATTGATTTAGTAGAAGACAGTCTAGAAATTCTTAGAGCGATATTGGGAACTATTGATTTTAATATTGATTTAGGGTGGTTTGATTGATTGTGGACATATAGAAGTGATTGGTTAGGTTTATGGTATGGTTCAAAGGTAGAATTTTCAAGATTTAAGGTTATGTCTAAGAAATTAACAATTTTTTTATAAGGGTCGATTTTTATACTCAGTCCATAATTTTTAAATAATTTATGTAGAGCTTTAATTGCATTTTCATAATTTTTATTAGTAGAATTCGTTATGAAAAGTGCATCATCTCTATATAGCCCTCCTTCAAGTGTCATCATTATTTCGTTCCTCGTGTAAAAATATCTGTTAATTAGTTAAATGTTCGAAATGTTTTACTAACAAGTTTAGATTAAAACTTGTCAATACTCCATGCTTTATTAAATTTCTCTTTTCTATTTAATTTCTTTAGTAAACCTATTCTTTGTATTTCATTAAAATATACAAAATACATGAAGCTTGTGTCATTTTTTAGGATGCCAACGGATTAAACACAACACAACGACCGATATGTGTGCGTCTTTATTCTCCTCTGTAAACGTAAGTCGTCCCAAGGGGCTTAACTCAATACGGTGAACACCCTGAATAGTGCCTCAGGCAAAATTCTCCCTCTTCTCAAAGACAATAAAAAAAATTGATAAGAATTAAACTAAAACATGATATATATTAAAAGAAAAGTGACCTACGTATTCATTCGTCTGACTACCCTCCTGCATAACAAGGATTATTCTGCCCTTTTCACTGTTTTTGTGAAATCATAAAATCTCACAGTATCTCTTACTATTCTTCCCGACCGTGTTGTCCGCACTCTTTTCAGGCTTGGTTTGTCTTGTGCTTATTATTATTGGGTGTTGTGTCGGGTTTCGTCTTTCTTTTATTTCACCTTCATATTGAAGTTAATCTGTGACCATTATTCCTGTATACCTCGCTCTGCACTTCATATGAATCAATCATCATCTCCGTCATCCGATTGCCTTTTACCACTTTCTGACCCTTTATTTGTGCTTTCATCCACTACTGCCCCATTCATTAAGAAATAGAAAATATGAAAATATAAAAGAATCAATATTACACCATTAAAAACACGATTTAAACATGAAATTATTTAAAGAGAAAATGAACTGCAAAAGAACAATGAATTAAGGTCATCTTAACACGGTGTAATCATTATTTCGTTCCTCGTGTAAAAATGTCCGTTCATTTTTGAAGCGTGCCAAATTGTTTTCCTATAAAGTTTACATTAACTTTGTTCATTATTAATACGAAAAAATTAATATATAAAAAACAAACAAATTTAAAACACGATTAAAAATGAAATTATTTAAATAGATAATTAACTGTTTAAAACAATTAATTTAGGTCACCGCTTTTAAACATAATTTTTTTATTGCATAATATCCTAAAAACGACTTATTAGAATAAAAGTTAAATGCGATATTCGTTTTCAGTATACCACAAAAAAAACTTTCAAGTTGGCGAAATTAGACTTAAGGGCATTCTAATCTCCTTTAAAATAAATAAGAAAGGCTTACTTAAAAAAGGGGATTCTGAAAAGAAAAAAAATGCAAAGAAGAGTTCTCAATGTTTTTTTTTTTTCCTTTTCTCTGTCCTTTTATCGACCTTACTTCAAAGCAAACGAAACCTTCAAAAGGTTCAAGAGTTGGGCTCTCTCTCGCCCGGAGATTAGAGTCCGAATTAAAATTAATTTTCTCTGAAAAGGTTGCAAACTTCTTCTTCTCCTTCTTCTTCTTTAATAAACTTCTAAAAGGGGATGAAGAATTAAATTAATGTTGACGAGTCTCTTTGTCAAGGCTTGGAAGAGAAAGAATTAAAATGCTGACAGGCAATGTTAACGTTTATCCTTTTCAATGAATGGTGTATTTCAGAACATCTCAATTTCAAACCGGTTCAATAAGGCCTCTCTACCCTTAATAAAGTGGTTGAATAAGTTTACGCCGTATGGTCACAGATACGACGGAGTCCCGGAATAAAATAGTCTTGCTCTCAAGAAATCCTATTTGGAACTGATTCGAAGGACGCGCAAAAAAGGGAATTGCTTGGACTGCTTCCCAAACAGCTAATCATTAACAAGCTTCTTCCAATTTTCGGAGATCAGCACACAGCAACTATTTCGCGAGCAAAAGGGAGGGAGGGGAGAGAGAGAGGGCGTGAGAGAAATGTCCGTGAGAACTTAAATGACAAAAAAGGAGGGAGAGAGAGAGAGCGAAAGAGTGTCACTCACACACACGCGCGCGCACAGTCGCTCAGAGAAAGGCCATTCCGTTCTCACGTCTTCTAGGCGAACGGGGGTAGAGGAGAAATGAGAAGGGTCGCATGAAAGTCAAGGCATCAACTACAACTACTGACCAAGAACGAGAGAGAAGGGATCACAAAAAAAGTAAAGAATGCTGACCTACCACCCACTTTGCACTGTTGAAGGCGACTTATTGATAAAAAATAAAAGTCCAACGCTCTCCCGACAAGAAAAATATGTTTCTATTAGAAATGTTTTTAAAATCTACATCAAGTCAAAATTTTAATTATTTTAACTGTGAAATGCCGAAATTTAATTAAAAAAAAATAACATGCTTACAATTTCGAAAAATTTAGTTTTCTATTTGTTTTTATGGAGGTGTTTATGATGTAAAATTATATAAAGAAAATGGGAATAGCTAAGCTTGATTAGGGAGTTTAAATTGCGAGGACTAACAGGCCTTTCTAAGCTATTTCACGAATCCACAACATGCCAGTCATATGTACTCTGAAAATATGAGTGGGGCCAACGTAGCTTTCCTTTTGGTTAAGGAAGCTACTTCATGATAGCGTTTCTTTCGGTTGTCGTTCAATTCCTGGGTTACTCATCAAGGTTTTGTGTATTTCCAATCTCTGGAATATAGTTGGAAATCGTTGTAATGTTACGTGTATTTCAGAAACAAGTTCTCGAACGTACGTGAATTGGCTTTGACTAAGGCACTTAATTTATCATTGTCAACATTTACGCATACTTCTACCTGTTGAACGTTTATCAAAATTACTAACAAACAATAACTATATCGATACGTCTGTACAGAAAGGAGATGTTCAAGTAATACCAGGTTGAATTGAACACACAGGTGCGATATCACATCTATTAAAAGACTCAAAATACAAAGGCAACATAGTCATGCAGTTTAATTTTACAAACGCGTTTGCTTCGATCCACTAAATTAGTCAAAGATGCACTTAAACGCTACCATTGTTATATTCTATATATTGTGGGCGAGAAAACGCGTATGGTTGCAAAAACAAGAATACGATAACTGAGTAAGTTGAACATATATTTATTTATCACAAATCAGATGAGTTATTGTTTGAATCATTTCCCAGCATCCGTAATAGTCACAATAAAGTCTTGTCCGGTTTTATGGGTCGTCTAGAGGCGAAAGCAGGGTTTAGACGTGGTTGTTTTGATGATGCGGGGTATAGGCGTGGCTTGTCTGATCGTAATGTTGTTGAGATGACGCGTGATATAATATGGAATAACCACAAAAGCACACAAATAAATACCGTTCACTTGTGAATAGATTATCTCGTAGCGGCTGCGATTTTCGGTCATGGTGCTGCACCTTTTCTTCTTTTTTTCCCTTTTTTCCGGAAGTCTCATCGCAGATGATCAAAAATATATTTTTCTCCGCACTCGAAATGACAACTTCCGTTTCTCGCATCAGGGCAAGATCTCATCTTGTAACACCATAAAATGCTACTAAAATTACCAACTCATTTCAGATTATTATAATAAATTTCAAATGAGAACTATACCAGAATCCCCAGTTTCAGCATTGCACTATCAGGAAGGGAGGAAATTAATGATTTTTGCTTGAGCAATAAACATTGATAAAAGCGGCAGAGACTGAATGCAGTGGATCCGTTACTGGACATCATAATAACACTACGTCGATTGTTGGTGTACGTTCGTTTCTACAAAGAATTGATGAGAATGAGCTTTAACGCTTCAAAATCAGAAAGTATAGAAAGTACAGAAAGGCGAGGTGCAAGGAATACCAGGTTGCATTGAACACAAGGGGCGTCGATACTACAGCTATTAAAAGACAAAGAAAAGGCAACATAGCTGCCATATGGTTAAATCTTAAAAACGCGTATGGTTCGATCGCACATAAATTAGTCAACGCGGAACTTACACGCAACCATATCCCTACTAAAACTACTGAACTCATTTCAGATTTTCATAATAAATTTAAAATAAGAACTATAGCAGAATCCTCAGTATTCGCATGACGCGATCTAGAACGGGGGATAATAACGGGGTGTATATATAATTTTACAATTTCTAGAGTTGAAAAATGGACTATATATAATTTTACAATTTCTAGAGTTGAACAAATCGACTATATATAATTTTACAGTTTCTAGAGTTGAACAAATGGACTATATATATTATTTTACAGTTTCGAGAGTTGAACAAATGGGGAGAAATATAACAGCAAGGTTACGCAGGTAGTTGAGTTTACAGAGATTAGCACCTTGTATAGCTCTTTATGGAAACTCCAATGCACTAAAATTAACATTTACAAGACTTTTCGGAGATTATAAAGTAACTAAATTGAGATCATCCATACAATATATCTTCTCGAATTAATTAACAATAGAAGAAGAAAGATGTAAAACAAAAGCTATCTTAAGCACGATAGCGAAAAGTCGCGCAGAGTTGGGGGGTTTCCCAGAAATTAGTTTAGACAAAGCAAGACGTCTGAAGTTGCAAAGAAGAGATAAGAATTGCAAGGATGGTAGGAATATGTCAACGCGGATAAAATGGAAGTCCATCATTCACAGAAATATTAATTTGGCTTCATAATTTAATGCAGTGTATCACCCCCCCCCCGAGCCCGGCTAATCCCAAGCAATGGAATAAAGCAGATTCGCCTTTATGCAAATTATGTGGGAAAACCAGGTTGTTAAACACATCCTTAGTTGTTGCCCATCAGTTTTAGCAGATGATCAGTACAGATAGAATCACCATGAAATACTAAGTACAGATAGAATCACCATGAAATACTAAGTACAGATAGAATCACCATGAAATACTAAGTACAGATAGAATCACCATGAAATACTAAGTATAGATAGAATCATCATGAAATACTAAGTATAGATAGAATCATCATGAAATACTAAGTACAGATAGAATCACCATGAAATACTAAGTACAGATAGAATCACCATGAAATACTAAGTACAGATAGAATCACCATGAAATACTAAGTACAGATAGAATCACCATGAAATACTAAGTACAGATAGAATCACCATGAAATACTAAGTACAGATAGAATCACCATGAAATATTAAGTACAGATAGAATCACCATGAAATACTAAGTACAGATAGAATCACCATGAAATACTAAGTACAGATAGAATCACCATGAAATATTAAGTACAGATAGAATCACCATGAAATATTAAGTACAGATAGAATCACCATGAAATACTAAGTACAGATAGAATCACCATGAAATAATAAGTACAGATAGAATCACCATGAAATACTAAGTACAGATAGAATCACCATGAAATACTAAGTACAGATAGAATCACCATGAAATACTAAGTACAGATAGAATCACCATGAAATACTAAGTACAGATAGAATCACCATGAAATACTAAGTACAGATAGAATCACCATGAAATACTAAGTACAGATAGAATCACCATGAAATACTAAGTACAGATAGAATCACCATGAAATACTAAGTACAGATAGAATCACCATGAAATACTAAGTACAGATAGAATCACCATGAAATACTAAGTACAGATAGAATCACCATGAAATACTAAGTACAGATAGAATCACCATGAAATACTAAGTACAGATAGAATCACCATGAAATACTAAGTACAGATAGAATCACCATGAAATACTAAGTACAGATAGAATCACCATGAAATACTAAGTACAGATAGAATCACCATGAAATACTAAGTACAGATAGAATCACCATGAAATACTAAGTACAGATAGAATCACCATGAAATACTAAGTACAGATAGAATCACATGAAATATTAAGTACAGATAGAATCACCATGAAATACTAAGTACAGATAGAATCACCATGAAATACTAAGTACAGATAGAATCACCATGAAATACTAAGTACAGATAGAATCATCATGAAATACTCAGTACAGATAGAATCACCATGAAATACTAAGTACAGATAGAATCACATGAAATAATAAGTACAGATAGAATCACCATGAAATACTAAGTACAGATAGAATCACCATGAAATACTAAGTACAGATAGAATCACCATGAAATACTAAGTACAGATAGAATCACATGAAATACTAAGTACAGATAGAATCATCATGAAATACTCAGTACAGATAGAATCACCATGAAATACTAAGTACAGATAGAATCACCATGAAATACTAAGTACAGATAGAATCACCATGAAATACTAAGTACAGATAGAATCACCATGAAATATTAAGTACAGATAGAATCACCATGAAATATTAAGTACAGATAGAATCACCATGAAATATTAAGTACAGATAGAATCACCATGAAATACTAAGTACAGATAGAATCACCATATAATACTAAGTACAGATAGAATCACCATGAAATACTAAGTACAGATAGAATCACCATGAAATACTAAGTACAGATAGAATCACCATGAAATACTAAGTACAGATAGAATCACCATGAAATACTAAGTACAGATAGAATCACCATGAAATACTAAGTACAGATAGAATCACCATGAAATATTAAGTACAGATAGAATCACCATGAAATATTAAGTACAGATAGAATCACCATGAAATATTAAGTACAGATAGAATCACCATGAAATACTAAGTACAGATAGAATCACCATGAAATACTAAGTACAGATAGAATCACCATGAAATACTAAGTACAGATAGAATCACCATGAAATACTAAGTACAGATAGAATCACCATGAAATACTAAGTACAGATAGAATCATCATGAAATACTAAGTACAGATAGAATCACCATGAAATATTAAGTACAGATAGAATCACCATGAAATATTAAGTACAGATAGAATCACCATGAAATACTAAGTACAGATAGAATCACCATGAAATACTAAGTACAGATAGAATCATCATGAAATATTAAGTACAGATAGAATCACCATGAAATACTAAGTACAGATAGAATCACCATGAAATACTAAGTACAGATAGAATCACCATGAAATACTAAGTACAGATAGAATCACCATGAAATACTAAGTACAGATAGAATCACCATGAAATACTAAGTACAGATAGAATCACCATGAAATACTAAGTACAGATAGAATCACCATGAAATACTAAGTACAGATAGAATCACCATGAAATACTAAGTACAGATAGAATCACCATGAAATACTAAGTACAGATAGAATCACCATGAAATACTAAGTACAGATAGAATCACATGAAATATTAAGTACAGATAGAATCACCATGAAATACTAAGTACAGATAGAATCACCATGAAATACTAAGTACAGATAGAATCACCATGAAATACTAAGTACAGATAGAATCATCATGAAATACTCAGTACAGATAGAATCACCATGAAATACTAAGTACAGATAGAATCACCATGAAATACTAAGTACAGATAGAATCACCATGAAATACTAAGTACAGATAGAATCACCATGAAATACTAAGTACAGATAGAATCACATGAAATACTAAGTACAGATAGAATCATCATGAAATACTCAGTACAGATAGAATCACCATGAAATACTAAGTACAGATAGAATCACCATGAAATACTAAGTACAGATAGAATCACCATGAAATACTAAGTACAGATAGAATCACCATGAAATATTAAGTACAGATAGAATCACCATGAAATATTAAGTACAGATAGAATCACCATGAAATATTAAGTACAGATAGAATCACCATGAAATATTAAGTACAGATAGAATCACCATGAAATACTAAGTACAGATAGAATCACCATGAAATACTAAGTACAGATAGAATCACCATGAAATACTAAGTACAGATAGAATCACCATGAAATACTAAGTACAGATAGAATCACCATGAAATACTAAGTACAGATAGAATCACCATGAAATACTAAGTACAGATAGAATCACCATGAAATACTAAGTACAGATAGAATCACCATGAAATATTAAGTACAGATAGAATCACCATGAAATATTAAGTACAGATAGAATCACCATGAAATATTAAGTACAGATAGAATCACCATGAAATACTAAGTACAGATAGAATCACCATGAAATACTAAGTACAGATAGAATCACCATGAAATACTAAGTACAGATAGAATCACCATGAAATACTAAGTACAGATAGAATCACCATGAAATACTAAGTACAGATAGAATCACCATGAAATATTAAGTACAGATAGAATCACCATGAAATATTAAGTACAGATAGAATCACCATGAAATATTAAGTACAGATAAAATCACCATGAAATATTAAGTACAGATAGAATCACCATGAAATACTAAGTACAGATAGAATCACCATGAAATACTAAGTACAGATAGAATCACCATGAAATACTAAGTACAGATAGAATCACCATGAAATACTAAGTACAGATAGAATCACCATGAAATACTAAGTACAGATAGAATCACCATGAAATACTAAGTACAGATAGAATCACCATGAAATATTAAGTACAGATAGAATCACCATGAAATACTAAGTACAGATAGAATCACCATGAAATATTAAGTACAGATAGAATCACCATGAAATATTAAGTACAGATAGAATCACCATGAAATATTAAGTACAGATAGAATCACCATGAAATACTAAGTACAGATAGAATCACCATGAAATACTAAGTACAGATAGAATCACCATGAAATACTAAGTACAGATAGAATCACCATGAAATACTAAGTACAGATAGAATCACCATGAAATACTAAGTACAGATAGAATCACCATGAAATACTAAGTACAGATAGAATCACCATGAAATACTAAGTACAGATAGAATCACCATGAAATATTAAGTACAGATAGAATCACCATGAAATATTAAGTACAGATAGAATCACCATGAAATACTAAGTACAGATAGAATCACCATGAAATATTAAGTACAGATAGAATCACCATGAAATATTAAGTACAGATAGAATCACCATGAAATATTAAGTACAGATAGAATCACCATGAAATACTAAGTACAGATAGAATCACCATGAAATACTAAGTACAGATAGAATCACCATGAAATACTAAGTACAGATAGAATCACCATGAAATACTAAGTACAGATAGAATCACCATGAAATATTAAGTACAGATAGAATCACCATGAAATACTAAGTACAGATAGAATCACCATGAAATACTAAGTACAGATAGAATCACCATGAAATATTAAGTACAGATAGAATCACCATGAAATATTAAGTACAGATAGAATCACCATGAAATATTAAGTACAGATAGAATCACCATGAAATACTAAGTACAGATAGAATCACCATGAAATACTAAGTACAGATAGAATCACCATGAAATACTAAGTACAGATAGAATCACCATGAAATACTAAGTACAGATAGAATCACCATGAAATACTAAGTACAGATAGAATCACCATGAAATACTAAGTACAGATAGAATCACCATGAAATACTAAGTACAGATAGAATCACCATGAAATACTAAGTACAGATAGAATCACCATGAAATATTAAGTACAGATAGAATCACCATGAAATATTAAGTACAGATAGAATCACCATGAAATACTAAGTACAGATAGAATCACCATGAAATACTAAGTACAGATAGAATCACCATGAAATACTAAGTACAGATAGAATCACCATGAAATATTAAGTACAGATAGAATCACCATGAAATATTAAGTACAGATAGAATCACCATGAAATATTAAGTACAGATAGAATCACCATGAAATACTAAGTACAGATAGAATCACCATGAAATACTAAGTACAGATAGAATCACCATGAAATACTAAGTACAGATAGAATCACCATGAAATACTAAGTACAGATAGAATCACCATGAAATACTAAGTACAGATAGAATCACCATGAAATACTAAGTACAGATAGAATCACCATGAAATATTAAGTACAGATAGAATCACCATGAAATATTAAGTACAGATAGAATCACCATGAAATATTAAGTACAGATAGAATCACCATGAAATATTAAGTACAGATAGAATCACCATGAAATACTAAGTACAGATAGAATCACCATGAAATACTAAGATTAGTTGTAGAGATATTTAGCATAGCGATCCAAACAAATAAACCTACCTCAGAATGTAAAACCATAGAATTTACTAAATAAGGTACAACCCGCTCGAAGGGGCACACCTCAAAATTTAACGTATTTCGGGAACTACAGGGTGAGTCTTAAAGGTTGATTTAGGCAGCAGATTAACATTTCCGGAAAGTATGGCCACGTCACAATTACACCCAGATATAGTGTGTTATTCGGTCAATTAAAAAAAACATTTTCATGTGAATTAACGATCCCATGGGAAGAACTTGTTGAAAAATCTCACGAGAGAAAATTTTGATGAATTAATAGAGGCTTGTATGGCAAACGGATAGAAAGCTGTTTTTTGCCAATTGAGGTGGGAACACAAAGCTCTAACAGATATTGGTTTAGTAGGTTTAAAAACACATAATGCCGTCAGTGCCATAACGGACACAGCTGAGCGGACGGCTAAATCGTTGTGCTTCAAATAGTCTAGGTTCCGTAGTAAAGATAAAAGCAGTTACTAAAATAAAAAAGTGTATATGTCCTAAGGTGGCCTATTATGTGGACAAAGATAAAGTATTACCTTTGTCGTTTGAATATTGAAACAGAAGTTTATTTACGTATTTACATAAACAAATACAGCGTGTTAACGTTCAGGAACAAGTTTCTGTTCAAAGGGTCCGGTGAATCCGGTGACTCAGTTCATTATGTAGAATGTTCTGGGTTGGCCAGCTATCTCCTCCCTCCAACACCTCCTTCCAAGCTAAGTTCTCCTTGAAAAATTTTGCTTAATACCGCATGCATGCCATAGAAAGAGGGTGAGCCATAGACTGATCTGCTCTGGCAGGGTCGGCTTAGGGAGGCGGTATGATGTTGAAAGACACAAAACCGCTCAATGAACTAAGCAAAAAAAAAACATCACTGATGATACCCTCTAGCTGCAGAAATAAGAAAACTTAGAAAGGTTGATATTCGAACATATAGACATGACTTCTATTGGTTGATATTCGAACATATCGACATGACTTCTATTGGTTTGATATTCGAACATATAGACATGACTTCTATTGGTTTGATATTCGAACATATCGACATGACTTCTATTGGTTGATATTCGAACATATCGACATGACTTCTATTGGTTGATATTCGAACATATCGACATGACTTCTATTGGTTGATATTCGAACATATCGACATGACTTCTATTGGTTGATATTCGAACATATCGACATGATTTCTATTGCCGAGGTTTGAGTCTCGTGACTGGTGGTAATCGTGCCACCCTGCACTGATGATTTCCGAAAAGATGACACACTAGTGTCTTTAGGTATTTAATAATCATTATAGTAAATAATGATGTCAGCCCTTTTAAGAAACTTGTTTCTTATCGTTGAGCACTTTCAGTTATAATAAAGTTAGTTAACTATGCTAATAGTTGTAATAAAGTTAGTCAACTTAGCTAATAGTTGTAATAAAGTTAGTTAACTTAGCTAATACGCGCACTTCGTCATAGAATGATTAGATCACTCTAACTGATGCTAAAAGTTTGCATGTAAGATTTGGACTCGTTGACATTGTCTCAGGGAGCTGTGTCAGGTGAGAATGTGTTGTAGTGTCTTCTTGTTTGGTTTGGCAAACCATGGGTATAGGGAGGGGATTGCTGATTGGGCAAATCTTGTTTTTAACCATTTCATGGACATCTTTTTTTAGCTGGGATATTTGCTCCACTGAAAAGACATTGTTATTCAGAACATTAGATTTCGGACATGTTAACTTTTCCTTCTTAATGTCCTTGTTTGGGCAGTAATGTTTTAAAATCTTTTGTCATTGCTTACAACTTTCTGGGAGTTTTTGATAATTTATTTTTGCGTATTCTATTGAACAAATCAATGTCCATTTTTCCTCCCTACTCCACCGGGTTTGGGCAAATTCAGCAGTGTTAGATTTGGTGAAATCAATCACTGCTTCACTAAAAGCTTTCTTCTTAATTGACTCTCTGTCATCTTTCCGGAGATATTTGCGTACTTGAGATACAGTTGAAATAAGTTCTTAGTTAGTGATGTTTTTTTTTCTTTTGGTGAACATTTTATTTCTTAGTGGTTCTTGTTTGGTCTTGCCGGATTACAGGACTACAATTTGACTGGTTATAGTGTATTTTCCTAATAGTCTTATTTTCTTCATATGATCCAGTGCGTATCCATGCTGAAGGGATCTTCTTATCCTGGGCGGGATCCAGCCAGTTGATTTTCCCTTTTTTGTTTTATTTTACTTCAGTCGAAGTTCTCAGAAAACAAAGGGTTCACAACCTGGCGCTAACACTTGAAATCTATATAAGATACATAGATATTCGAATGTTCCATTTAAGTTCTTTATATCTCAGAAACTGAGTTAGTAAAAACATTGAGAACATAATTTTCCTCTCCCAATTAACTATTTTCGAATGTTCCATTAAACTTACTTAGTGTTGTTACTTGTGGCAACATCACTAGAAAATACCGTTATTTTCTTCATATGATCCAGTGCTTAGCCATGCTGAAGGGATCTTCTTATCCTGGGCGGGATCCAGCCAGTTGATTTTGTTTTATTTTTCATTTTAATTAAAATTCGAATATTTGGTCAGGGTTTACTTTAAATTGAATATTGAAAGTATCCTCATAGCAGAGCACCTGGTAAACGTCTGTAGAGAGAGAATGAAGACACCCTGGCTTGGTGTCTAGTAGGCATTCAATTCAAACTCTAATGCTGATTTAGAAAACAAGAATATCCACAAACTTCACAACAATGTGGTTTTTCCCTTTTTGCTTTATTTTACTTCAGTCGAAGTTCTCAGAAATCAAAGGACCCACAAACTGGGGCTAACATTTGAAATCTATATGAGATACATAGATATGCGAATGTTCCATTTAAGTTCTTTATATCTCAGACACTGAGTTAGTAACAAAGTTGAGAACATAATTTTCCTCTCCCCAATTAACCCTTTTCATACGTTGTAGTATATCTTTTATTTTAGTCTCTTGGTCTTACTGAATTCCAGGACAAGAATTTATCTAGTCTGGTGGAGTATCCGGCTTCATGCTATTACTTGAGTTAACATTACGTGAAGAAGGTCCACCATTCCTCGTAAAAGCTAATGTGTGTTAACCATAGTGAGGAGCTCTTATTTGGGCAGCGAATACTATGTTATTTTGAATATTTGGTCAGGGTTTACTTCGATAAAAAAGAATTCTCATGCAAGGTTGTTCTGGAAAACCCCTGTACAGAGAGACCTTAGACACTCGAGGACAATGTCTAGTAGGCATTCAAGTTCTCTCAAGTGTGAGTTCTTGTATGTGTCACTAACGTTGGTTTTCAGTAAAAAGAATATCTACATACTTAAAAAGAATATGGCTTTTCTTTTTTTTATTTTACTTCAGTAAGTTTTAAGAGATCAAGGGGCTCTCTCCCGGAGCTAACACTTGATTCTGTTATGATTTAAATTTATATTCGAGGGATCTTTTAAGAATACATAATGTTCCCTTTATGGCTGTTATTTGTATTTCGGTACAGCTTGGTCTTTCAGGGATTGCTTCTCAGTATTTCCGAAGATTCTTTTTTATTAAGCCAGTTGCTCATACAATAACCGGTATAATGTTTCTTTCAGAGACCATGTCGTTTTAAAATTATTTTTTTAGGTCCTAGTGTGAGTTTTCATATGTCCCACTAAATTTGATTGTTGAGAAAAAGAATACCCACACACTCCACAAGAATATGGCTTTTCCCCAGTGTGAGTTCTCATATGTATCACTAATTTTGATTTTTTAGTAAAAGAATATCCACATACCTCACAAGAATGTGGCTTTTCCCCAGTGTGAGTTCTCATATGTATCACTAATGTTGATTTTTCAGTACAAGAATATCCACATACTTCACAAGAATACGGCTTTTCCCCAGTGTGAGTTCTAATATGTTTCACTAATTTTAATTTTTCAGTAAAAGAATATCCGCACACTTCACAAGAATGTGGTCTTTCCGCAGTGTGAGTTCTCATGTGTATTGTTAATGTTAATTTTTCACTAAAAGAATATCCACACACTTCACAAGTATGTGGCTTTTCCCCAGTGTGAGTTCTCATATGTCTCACCAACTTGCATTTTTCCGTAAAAGAATTTCCGCACACTTCACAAGAATGTGGCCTTTCCCCAGTGTGAGTTCTTATATGGTTCACTAATTTTGATTTTTCAGTAAAAGAATATCCGCACACTTCACAAGAATGTAGTTTTTCCCCAGTGTGAGTTCTCATATGTATCACTAATGTTGATTTTTCACTAAAAGAGTATCCGCACACTTCACAAGTATGTGGTTTTTCCCCAGTGTGAGTTCTCATATGTCTCACCAACTTGCATTTTTCCGTAAAAGAATTTCCACACACTTCACAAGAATGTGGCTTTTCCCCAGTGTGAGTTCTTATATGTCTCACTAAATTTGATTTTTTACTAAAAGTATGTCCACATACTTCACAAGAATGTGGCTTTTCCTCAATGTGAGTTCTCATATGTATCAGTAATTTTGATTTTGGAGAACAAGAATATCCACACACTTCACAGGAATGTGGCTTTTTCCCAATATGTATATTCATATTTAAATTAAATTACTCCTGCAGCAAGATTATCACTACCAAGTTATAAACAATATGAGATTTTATCCAGACTGTTTCAGTTTTAATCGGGAGTTCTGGATGTAAGTAGGACTTATGCTAAAGAAATTTCAATTTGTATCACTTACTTTATTTGATAATAGATATTTCGTTGTGTAAAAGTTAAAATATTCTTTCATAAATTAGCAGAGTTTTTTTTTTAATTTTAAATTCGATAGTTTATGATTTATAAAAAGATTAATCACAAATTTCACAAGTTTAAATATGATGTTCTTATCACTATTTGCTAAACAATCGAAATAAAATAACTCTTCACGCGTATATGTCTGATAATGTTGTGTACAGACGTTTTTTGTTGTCTGCCACGTAAGGAAATAATTGTGTGCAGAAGACTGTTTAAGGAGAATGATTGTCTCTTAATATTCATTAAAAACATTCAAGCAGGAACATCTGCAAATAAAAATAAATTAGTCTTAATATTTTAATATCATTGTTTATTTTAATCGTGCCAACAAAACAAGAAACATAACTTTATAAAACATTTAAAATCACAGACATAAACACTTAATTCACATTCATATTGTTTAAATGTTTAATACTATTCATAGTATTTTGTAATAGATAAAGAAATTATGCAATTAATAAAGTAAAATAAACAATAATATACTAATAATACAATAACAATAAACAATGATATAGTAATAATTTGTAGGAACAAAATAATTTGTTACTGCTAATAATAAAAACATATTGCTAACAAAATATGATAATTTTATAATACAGGAAAGTGAATATTAATACTTTTAAGTTGGTACTTATTGAACCATGCTATATCAGATAAGTGAAAATGAGATCACGAAAAACCGAGACTCGAATCTTGTAAGCAAAGTTAAGAATTGGAATGCTATATAGATAGGCTTACCTAACATTTCTGAGCTGCCTCTATCTATTTTGTGTGTGGTTTATAAAGTGCAGACGTAAGAGTTATGAAGTTCTTTAATTAAAATTAGACTCACCATTTATCAAGGACCAGAGACCACTCGAGGATGAGCGTTAATAAGCATACAGTGTCAATGGAACACTGTCGTTGTAATTGTTAATGGAAATTTGATAAATCGAATTACTTAAGGGAAACGACTCATTAAGAACATGTTTACGTTGGACTTGAAAATGACGATATTATAGTCAGATGGAAAGCAAGCAAATGGAAGAGTTCCACAGGTGTGCATTCTAAGAAAAAAACTTTGTTAATGGAACCTATGCTTATGTTTAGGTTTAGATAAATAGTGGGGGAAAGTATTGATAGTTTTTTTCAGCTAGACGAGTTTCTCGTGAAAGTTTGGTGAGGGGGGACTATAGATTAGAGCTCAGGAGCACTTGCCATGAAAATAATGATAAAGCAGAGACAGGTTGTGCGAAAGACATTGCAGGGAAGAGAAAATGGCATCACCCACTAGGCTAGGAAGTCTACTGTTAACTCTGTCAAGGCAGGGAACATGCTAGAAAGTTACTTACACTTGAAAATATCCTGTACCTCTACAAAGCTACCATTCGCTCATGTATGGAGTACTGATCTGACATCTGGGTTGGTGCATCTGCTACTAGTCTATCGCTCCTGGGCAGGGTTCAAAAGAGAGTCGTCAATCTAATAGATCATAAACTTTCATCTAAGCTTCAGCCGCTGTTTCATCAAGAAAATATTGCATCCCTCCGCTTGTTTTACAAGTATTTTAATGGCGGGTGTTCTGATGAACTACAGACTCTTGTACCCCCTTTATGAAAATATCCTTGATAAACTCGACAACCAGCAAAGTCTCACCCCATACACAGAAGAGATCCCTAGATGTATGAAAGCCTTCTACTCTAATAGTTCCTTCCTCAGAACAGCTAGACTTTAAAATTCTCTTCTGCTTGACATGCAGAAATTAAAGTGTAAAGTAAACAGACATTTGCTGCTAAACTCCCTACATAGTACCCCTGCAACTTAGGTCCATGATAGTAGGCCTCTACATCAAAGTGGTAATGTGCCTTGTTTGGTGTAATAAATAAAACTGGTAAAACAAAACAGTAAAACCATGTGAAAAAGTAAATTTATAATAGATAGATAATTGTGGACAGAAACTACTTTTAAAAGTTAAAAAAAAATAAAAATAAAAATAAAACAATGAAATACTTCAAAACTATGATGGTTTCGATCGTAAATATTTACCAATTATTTTTTTCTATATTCAGTTTCTGTTAATTGGTGATGGCCAATAAATGAGGGCTCATTTTATGTAAACTTCAATAAAGAAAATGATCCTTATTATTGGATAAAATACCAAAATACCTTGTACAAACACTGTATTTGCACAAAACAAAAATTAACCCAAAACCGAGTGATTCTGGCGTTCGCAAAACGCAACACACTAAAATTTTGTAAACGCGAAAATTACAAAGACCCAAAATTTCAGGCAGTCAAAAGACTGTAAAAACGACGTCACGTAATTAAAAGGGAGGAAGTTCTTTTTTTACCCTGAGTCGCGCATCCGTACATTTCTTTTCTGAACGTTTGTATTAATTTTTTTTTAATTTTTTAATTTAATTATTTTCTATGTTCCTATTTTTAAATTAATTTTTTTTTTCTAAATTATTGTTCAATATTATATCCGACAGTTTAACATTCTTGCGAGCAAGGAAATTATTAAAATCTTGCATATAAAATTATGCGAAACCCGTAATTTTAAAAAAAAAGTAGAAACATTTTTTGCAATTATGATTTTTTTTGTGTGTGAAAATATTAAATAAACAATGCTTAATTCGATGGTAATATCGGTAGTTCGAGAAATTCATTTTTCTTCGAGTTGTATCGAATTCATTAATACGGATCTCAGAGGCTTTTTTATATAGAATACGGATTTTGGGGCATTTTTCGTAATGTTCCTATAAAAATTATTTAATTTTATTATTATTGTTACAAATTACGATGCTTTATTTATACATAAAAAAGGAAAAATAAATTCTTGCGTCTTTTGTTTACAACTGAAAAGCATAACTTTAGTAAAGATATTCTTTGTTTTAAAAAAATAATACATTTCCACTCAGATTTTAATAAAATTAATTCATTATAATCCGCGATTATTATTTGATAAATACTGAAAATTTTATAAAAATTGGTTAAGTTCCTATTTGGGGGGGATTTTTTTAAGTAAAGGGAAAGGTCAAAATGTTTATACATTTTGAGCATCGGTATTCATTTTGCCCGTACCTATAAAGCATTGAATGCCATATCAAAATTTAAACGGAATTCTTTAGCGACATAATGGGTAAATTAGGACGGAAAACTATTTCTAAACCCACACACACACACACACACACACACACACACACACACACACACACACACACACACACACACATTATAAACCGAAAAGCAGTTTTGCGTTCAGTTGTTTAACAATTCAACCAACTTCGAATCAAATTATTGTGTTTATGTTTTTAGGATTTTCGCTGAAATCACGTAAATTTTACTTAAATAAACACATTTTTATTCACAAAATCAATATTTTCATTGGATTGCAATAAGATTAAACATTTTTTTATGTTTAATATTATTTTGAGAATCAATATTTTTTGAGGGAGATTGAAAAAAAAATGTTTCAAATTATTTTAAAAGATTTTTTTAAAGCATAAAAAATAAATTACCTTTCATATTGGATTGCAATAAAAAATAAACTTATTTTAATATTTAAGATTATTTTAAAGTTGCTGAATAATATTGTTGTAAAGTGAAAAAAAATTAACTTACTTTCCATTCCAGGAATGTAATACAAAAAAAAATCGTTTTTCTTTTGTGTCAAACGCAGAAAATTTGTTTGTTTGTTAGGATTTCTTAATATAATCTTTAGTAAATTGATCCAAATTTTGTTTTGTGTGTCCAATTCATTAAGCAATTAAATATATGAAAATATAAAAGAATCACAATTAAAAGATAAAAAACATGATTTAAACGTGAAATTATTATAAGAAAAAAAATCAACTGCTTCAGAACAAAGAACTTATGTTAATCGTAAAACGGTGTAATCATTATTTTGTTCCTCGTGTAAAAGATTGAACATTTCATTATGATTTGGATTAGTCGAACTACTGTTTACATCCAAGATGAGAACAGTAATCCAAATAATCCAAATATATAAAAAATGCAAAACTGAATATTTCACATAAACAATTCAAAAAGGAAGGAATTGAACAAATAGCGAAGTCAATCAAATAACAAAAACTAGATTTGAACCAACAAAAACAAAACAATAATCACATGATTACATTATGAAAATTGCGACTTATTTTTATCAGATTCGATTCTGTTAACTTTACGATAACCTTAACTTATTATTCCAGATTTAAATCTGATGTTTTACATGCAATCAGCGACTAACGATGGAAGTGTAGTAGCTGTTTCTAGTTTGTTTACGCATTTCAACGTTTTGTCGCGTTATCACCATTCTGGTTTTACTTGTGATGATTTGCGCCCTCCTATGCATTACCTCCTCCTTTGATAGATAAGTAATGCAATGTTGTAAAATGTTCCGACTCGCAGATGTGAATATGAGAAAAAATCGATATTAAACCACATTCAGATCGCCGTCTAATTTGCTTGCACCCTATTTGTTTCTTTAATATCTATCGCTCCGGAAGATATCTCACTACTGATGCAATTCTCTATCCGTATAAAAGCCAACTACGTCCAAAGATAGAGTACGGCTGCCACATCTGGAGCTTCTAAAAACAGCCTATCCTGCCTTGACAACGTACAAAATAGACTTCGTGGATTAGTGGGTGATGCCCTTTTCTCTTCCCTGCAACCTATCTCCCACAGAAGAGACCTTGCAAACCTGTCTTTGTTTTATTATTATTTCCATGGCAAGTGCTCGGCCGAGCTCCAATCTCTGGTCCCCCCTCGACAATCTTTCACGATAAACACCTGCCTAGCTAAAACCACTGTCAGAAATTTTCCCCCAATCTTTATCTGTGCCTAAATCAAAACGTAGATTCCATGAAAAAAGCTTCTTTCTGAGAAGTGCACGCTTGTGGAATACTCTTCCGTTTGCCTGTTTCCCACCTGACTACAACATCGATGTCTTCAAGTCCAACGTAAACAAATTCCTGATTAATCACTTCCTTAAGTAAGACACTTTATAAATCTCCAGTACCAACTATTACTACTGTTATATAATAACACGAGCGTATGGAAGCAAGGAGAACAAACGAAGAAATTCAGTTCAAACCTTTATTTAGGGTCAAAGTGAATTGATATACACGGTCTACTAGGCGTCAGGAAGGCCGGAATAGGGATCCAAGTGTTATGGTAGGTTGGAGTCCTCTGGTGGTAGGCCTCAGGGAACGAACAGTGATAGGTGACTAAGCACCTTTGAATCAACTGCTGTCGCCGAGAGGGGAGTTGCCGCTGCACTGCTGGAAGGAGTTGAGGGGAACGGCTGTGGCTGCTGCTGCTGCTGCAAAGAGTTGAGGGGATCAGCTGTGGCTGCTGCTGCTGGGAGGAGCTGAGGGGAACGGCTGTGGCTGCTGCTGCTGCCGGAAAGAGCTGAGGAGAACTGGTGTGGCTGCTGCGGCTGCTGCGGCTGCTGCTGATACGGGAAAGAGCTGAAGAGAACTGGCGTGGCTGCTGCTGCTGCTGATACGGGAAAGAGCTGAAGAGAACTGGCGTGGCTGCTGCTGCTGGGAAGAGCTGAGGAGAACTGACGTGGCTACTGCTGCTGCTGCTGTTGATACTGGAAAGAGCTGAAGAGAACTGGCGTGGCTGCTGCTGCTGATACCGTCAGCAAGGCGATCCGCTCTGGTTGGCAGTCTGCCGGTAACTGACTTTTTTCTCTGACGGTCGGCTTATTTATACAGCGAGCGCTTACGTAGTAGGGGACATAGAAGCTTCGAGGCAAAAATGGCCGTCGTATTTTTTATTTGTGTTAGTTTTCCGTAATTAACCACACATCAGGGATTCGCTTATTTGGAGGTATATTCAGTTGTATATATCCAATCAAAGCTGTAAACATTGCGAATCAGTTTATGTAGGAATTACATCGCAACCGTACTCCGTGACCTAACTATTTATGTTTGAAGTGCATGTGAGAGGGGTTGTCAGGTGTATTATTAATATTTCTACTCCTAATTTATTTGATGCCGTTAATGTGTTTTCCCCCCGGATGATTTGCGGGTTATGCTGTTGATGTGGGTGTGGGAGTGGATGTGTTTTGACACCCCGATGTGTGTTTAATACAGCTCTGAACATTTTGCCGAAAAACAATATCTGTCTCTGTACCGCCATTGTTGTTCCATAGTTCCTCCTCGTCCCGTGCTTCGTTTATGTAACTGTGTGGGGATCTTGCGATATAACAATGCCCCCCCCCCAGATCTCGATCACATTTACATGACGAAGTCTCTGAAGCGTGTAGGGAGTTGTCCTCTTGTTGTTCTGGCTGGTAATCTTCTAGGTTGACTGGCTTGTGAGGATGGCGTCCGATTCTCGTCAGGATTGCATGTGGGGCCGTTCGTGGGCTGCTGTTCGTCGGTGATACTGGGTGGGGGTGGGAGGTCTGTGATAGACAGGTGCGGTGGGCGTGGTGCTCTTCATCGGATGTGCGCCCAGTGTATCCAGGTTGTGATGCTGCTCTCATCTTGTACTTGATACATCATGCTGTTGGTTTTGGTGATAGTGAAGCTTCCTATCCATTGCATGTGTGTTGATTGCGCCGTGGCTGATTGAGGGTAGTGAAGTAGGACCTTGTCTCCTATTTGTAGCGGGTTTTTGTGGGAGAAGTGCTTTGCGCGGCTCTCCATTTTGTGATCTGCTTCATCATTGGCCAGGGCGACATGGTGATGAACCTGTCTTAGTAGGGCTTTATTTGCATGCCATATGCACCTGGGTCATCGCTCCTGGCTTCCTTTCTGTGGGGTGTTGGCAAGCCGATGCTAGGGTGGCGACCCGTGATTGTGAAATGCGGGGAGACACCGGTGGCCTCGTTGGTTGTGGCGTTCATGGATGACACAACCGATTCGAGAACATCTGTCCACTCGCAATTCCTGTCTTCACACAGCATGTAGATGGCGTTCTTCATTGTCTGGTGTTGTCTTTCTATGTTCCCTGAGCTCTGTGGGCGCCAAGGGCAATGCAGTTCCTGTGTGATGGTCATTTGTTCGCAGAACTGTCGATATACTTCCCCTGTGAAGTGTGTGCCTCGGTCGGAGGACACTATGCGTGGGATTTCTCTGTGTCGGAGGAAGAACTGATACAGGCCACGGGCGGCGTCATTGACACGGTCTCTTGCACATGGTATAGCCATGAGGTGCCGGCTGAAGCTGTCCAGTATTGTAAGTATATACCTTTTTCCCTTTGAGTTGGGCATTGTGACAAAGTTCACAAAGATGAGTTCAAAAGGTCTCTTGCAGTGGCCCATGGCCCAGCGGGTGCGTCTACCATAATTTCCCTTGCATTTTGCACATGTGATGCAGGAATCAGCATAAGCCTTGATGTCGTTGTTCTTGGATTCCCACCAGTAATTGGAGAGGAGTTCCTGCATCCGTGTTATGCCTGAGTGGTTGTTGGCGTCGTGTGCTTGATGGAGGTATTTGGGTCTGAGCTTGTATGGTACGACCAGCCTAGGGGAATGTTTGTGGCCTCTTATCATTAGGACCATAGTTCCCGGTTCTAAGAAGAATTGATGTAGTTTTCTCTTGAACAACTTAGCTCGGTGGTCATCGGGATCAATTTGTGGACCGTCCGAGTATGATGCTTGGAGTGCGTGTATGATTTCGGCCAGGGTCTCATCCTTCTGTTGTTCAGTTGCAATATCCAGGTGTTCACAGATTTGTTCAGCAGGAATTGAGGAGTAGGTGTGGTATGCGAAAAACGCGTCGCTCATGCGTCTTTGTGTGTGGACGTTCCGTGGTGTGTTCATCTTGGGAATAAGTTTCAGACTGTCGATGTCACCGATGCACCATGATGGGACGTAGATGCGTAAGCTTGAGCCATCCAGTATGAATGTCCTTCCTGCTGGATTGGGGTCGCTGGGAGTCTGGATCTTCTTCTGTCCACAGCCTCTGCTGAGTATATCAGCCCAAACGTTAGATTCGCCCTCCACGTATTCTAATACGAATTTGCAGCACGATATCGTGTCCTGCCATCTTCGTATCTTTGCATTATTGAATTCTCGTTGGTCAAGATATGTCAGCGATCTGTGGTCGGTGAACACAACGAAGGGACGGTTACGTAGAAAGTAGTCAAATTTCAGTATCGCCCACTTCACTGCATATGCCTCGCATTCCGTTGTGGACCAGTTTTGCTCTGTTGTATTGAAGGAGTTGGACGCGACTGCGACAATGTTCTTCTTCCCGCTGCTGGACTCTTGCATCAGGATTGATCCGCATGCGACATCACTGGCATCAGTAGTGAGCGTGAAGGGCACGGAGAAGTCTGGAAATGAGATAACCGGCGGGGAGGATACTCGGTCTTTCATCTTCCTGAATGCTCTGTCCGCATTCTCGGTCCAGTGGAATGGCTTGTTGGCTTTGTTGAGCTCGTGTATAGGAGCCATGAGTTTTGAGAACATGCTCGATTTGATCTGTTTATGAAGGCACGTCTCAAGGAATTGTCTGATCCAAACCAGTCGGCCGATGAGACTTTGGAGTTCCTTTCTTGAGGTTGGGGGTTTAATTTCTCCTATGGCACGGACATATTCGGGGTCGGCCTTGAATCCTTCGCTGTTTATTATGCGGCCGAGAAATTTTGCCTCAGGTGCGAGGAAGGAGCATTTGTCTGGGTTCAGTTTAAGTCCAAACTTTTGAACCGCCATGAACAATTGTTCTAGCGCGATGATGTAGTCCTTGAACGTCTTAGCATGCACCAGGTTGTCGTCGATGTAAGATGATATGTTGCTGCGTGATGTGACCGTGGCTAAAGCCTCTGCTACGCAACGGGAGAAGATTTGTCCGGCCGAAGTGAGACCAAAGGCCAGGCGAGTGTACTGGTAGCATTTGTCCTTCCATGTGAAGGCTGTTTTGTGCCGGTCCTGCTCATCTATTTCGATCTGACAATATCCGCTACGCAGATCAAGGGATGCAAAATACCTGTTGCCCTTGCCGATTTTGTTGAGCAGGTGATCCATCCTGGGTATTGGGTAGGGGTCCAGGTCGACTAGCATCTTGTTTAGCGTTCTTTTGAAGTTTGCAACAACACGAATTGACCCATTTTTCTTATGTACGGCAAATACTGGACTGCTGAAACCTTTGGGGTCGCTGCATGCTTCAATGATGCTTTTGTTTGCCATGCGGCAAATCTCGGCATTGACCTCCTCTTCCAGGGCCTGGGCAATTGGATGTTGTTTTTGGCTGCGTGATTGGCCGTTGGTTGGTATCTGAATGGGGCGGATGAATGTGCCCTTGTCGCCATTTTCAGTACCGATGATGTCGGCATAGCGGATTAATAGGTTGGTGGTGGCCTCTAGTTTGTCTCGGTTAGGATGGTTTGGTAGTGTGAATCCTGTGTTGTGTTTTAGCCATGTAAGCTTTTCGTCCAGGGTGTGGAATTCATGATGGGGTCCGATAGCAAGGTAGTCCTGGATGACATTGGTATGTGAGTCGCCTGTGGGACTGTTTGGTGACGACGTTTGCCGTATGATGTTAGCTGTGTGTGTGGAGCCTCCGAAGAGAAAAAAACGTCTTGCATCCGTACTTTTGAAATTTTAAGAAATGTGTTGTTGTTAATAATGTTTCAAACCTTTTAAAAATGGTTTACATTTTTATTTTAAATAAATGTATTTATGAATTGAAAATAAGGGTATAAATTTATGTTTTGTGAGAACTATCGCAAAACATCAAGTCGGTTTAAAATTTACAAACGCACTTTTCGCATTTATTTCGGCAAAATTATCAGTAACTCTATCAAAATTCACTCTATCGAAAAGTTCCCTCTCTATGGAGAGGATTGCAAAGTCTAAGATTTGTTTGGCTCATTTTTGATCGAAGGTAGTTTTTATGAGCTTCAGTTTCGAGAAAGGGCGCTTACAGCTGGCAACGCTAATAGCTCGGGTAAGGACAAAATTTATCTTTTTCTATAACTTCGTCAACTTCACCAAGCTGACAATAATAATAATCATAAAGCAGATTTGACGGTGTAAGAAAAGCGAATTTACTTGTAAGATTGTGAACTTGTTGAAGTCTGCAAGATATTACTACAGTCAACCTGTCTATGACAGACAGCATTTCCTGTCTCAACTCAGTATGAAACCTCAGTGCATCATCAGTCAATCGTTCACCATTCGTTTCTTTTTGCGGATACGATGCTCCATGCTTATCCTTATTTCAGGGTAGAGTTTTTTTTACTCGTGTATTGCAGTGTTTACCATCTTTTCTCTAGTTGTAAGAAGGCAATCTCGCAACGACATCAGCCTGACAGAACTTTGTTGCAGATCCAGCTCCTTTTCTTGAAGATACTTCTGGGCATCATTGATTTCTGAGAGAATAGTTTTCCAACAGCTCAGAAATAAAAGAAACAGAAACGACAATATCCAGTTGAGAATTAATGGTGCATCTGATCTTGTGGTTGCATTTTCTCCTTCTGTGAGCTGTTCCAGGACAATGATGACTTCTAATAGTTTTTTACCACATCATTTACAGCATCTGTTCAACTACTCCATCTAGTTTCCATAGTCCGCTCGATATTTAGACCGATCAACTGCATCAAGACGTCCCAGCGATGTGTAGATGCAGAAAAGAATGAGAATAACCGGTCCAGAATGCCAAAAATATAACAGAGTGAATCGCTACAGAAGCGGCATATACACAAGCCAGATTTAATTAATGGTTAGTGCATACCACAAATCGAGCCTTTGGGTTTATTTCGGATATTCTTTTCTGCACACCCAATTGGTGGCGTGCATTGAATAATAGCAGCATTGTCAAATGTTTAGCCAATACAGTCATCAATCTGAATCTCATCTTTTTCCAAAGTTTAGAAATGTCCTTCGCGCTTTTATCTTGTGAGATACATCAGGAGTGCTATCAAAAATTATGCAAAAATATTTGCTTTCTTTGATCGGATCGATGATTTTCTTTCTAACCTGCTTTGTCAAAATGCTCACAAATTTATTTTGAATTTCTGGTGACGGATAAGAAGTAGCGATTTTCTTTCCCAGTTTAAGTTTCACCAAATGTTCACGGAGCACAGGGTCATACTTTGCCAAAAATTTACTAATTCTAAAAAAATTCCCTTTTTTTAAATCTCTCTCATCATTATGGATGTCTTCCCTGTGACCCCGTAGTGCCAAATAAATCTTTTGCAACCTTATCAGTCAGACTTCGGTTTAGTGAACATTTCTACAATGTTAGAATAGCCTGGAAATGATGATTATTCATCATTTTAGGTTCAATTAATTTTAAATGTAAACATAATTTTTTGTGCTTTTTTCCTGCAATTTTCAAATTGTCCATATGCAATCGCATAAAGCAAAAGTCGAATAAAACAAAATGAAAAAATCATTTTAGCCAAGATTTTTTGTTTACTCTAAGATACAAAGTTTACATCTGCCGTACGGAAATGAAAGCTTACAATGATTGACTCTAGACTTAACCGTGAAAGTGAAAAACTCTAAGATACAAAGACCTTTGTCGTACGGAAATGAAAGCTTACAATGATTGACACTAGACTTTACCGTGAAAGTGAAAAAAAAAACTCTAAGATACAAAGACCTTTGTCGTACGGAAATGAAAGCTTCCAATGATTGACTTGCATTGAATTACAACTTTTGATACTGGACATAGAATGGTAAAATCATAATCTGATAAAAATAACGAAAAACAGTTTACGGGTTTAGAAAGTTTACATCTGCACATTTTACACGTGTCATAAACTTGTTCATGTTTCACAAAGATACAACTGAGAAATTTTAATAATCATTTCTATACTGAATTTTCAAATGTAATGTTTATTTATATGTGACTTTAAATCTTGAATGAATAAAAGAACACAAATATACTTAAAGAAATAATTTTATTTACAATCTGTTATTTTATTAAAGAAAAGAAACAGTTGAAAATCTAATTAAAAATTGGGAATGAAAAATATATAAAATGTTGGAAGCATTTAATGAGTCAGACGTTGGTAAAATGTACAACGTGTTTTATTTCGTCAGGCTCGGTGGATGCTTAGAGTGAAGAGTTCATGAATAGGACTTAATTTAACTGTGAATTGTTGAAGACGTACAACAAGAGAAATGATAAGACAATACAAGGCGAAGTGGCACCATTTTCTCACCGAAACCTTAAATAGTAAATAGTCCGAGAAATACTATATACCATTCGAAAAAAAAAAAGGATTGGATCATTGTTGTGAGCTTTAGAAGAAACCCATTTTTCTGATGCATCGTTAGAAATGAACTTTACCGTCCGTTGATTAATTAAAGTAAAGAAACAATTGAAAATCTAATAAAAAAGAAATTGATTTTTTGCAATAGAAATTATTGATGTTGCTTATCATATGCGTCCAGTTTTTTGAATTTTAAAATTATTGGAGTTGCTTGTCATATACGTCCAGTTTTTTGCATTTTAAAATTATTGGAGTTGGTTGTGATATACGTCCAGTTTTTTGCATTTTGAAATTATTGGAGTTGGTTGTCATATACGTCCAGTTTTTTTGCATCTTGAAATTATTTGTGTTACTTGTCATATGCGTCCGAGAAATGCTATATACGATTCGACATGCCCCTATAAAAGGGACTGAATCATTGCTGTGAGCTTTAGAAGAAACCCATGATACATAGTTGGAAGTGAACTTTGCCGTCCGGTGATTACTTAAAGTAAAGAAACAATTGAAAATCTAATAAATAAAAAAAAAAGAAATTGATTCTTTGCAATAGGAATGATTGGTGTTGGTCGTCATATGCGCCCAGTTTTTTTTTTCATCTTTAAAATTATTTGTATTGGTTGTCATATACGCCCAGTATTTTGCAATAGAAATTATTGGTGTTGGTTGTCATGTATGATAAGTTCTATTGGATAGAATTATTGATGTTGGTAGTGATATAGGTCCCGTTTTTTTAATAGAAATTATTGGTGTAGGTTTGCATAAATGGCCAGTTTTCTGCAATAGATATTATTGGTGTTTTTTAGCCGACTGTTTTGTTTTGGTTCGCAGCAGACATTTTTATAACATTATTTGTTTGACTGTCTTATTGCATAATCCTATTGATGGTTTGTATGTACGGATCAAGTGTATTCTTGTATGGAAGTATTTTAAGATTATCCTTTATTAAGAAAGTTGATTTTACTAAAAATATCTATAACTTAAAAAGAATATCGGTTTTTATATATTTTAACAAATTTCGGAAATAAATGTTTTATGTATTCTTCGGACATCATTGCAGTGCACTTCTTTGGGATATGTTAAACTAATATGTTTTTGAAATATGTTAAACTAATATGTTTTTGTATATTCTAAACATATTACTTTAACATATCCAAAAATCATATTAGGTTATCATATCCCAAAAACATATTAGCTTAACATGTTCAAAA